>NC_058134.1:83767694-83793453 GCF_016433145.1 Gracilinanus agilis
CCTTTAATCAGGATGTAATGACCTTCCCTGTCTTTTTTAATCATATCTATTTTTACTTTGGCTTTGTCAGAAATCATAATAGCCACTCCTGCCTTCTTTTTCTCATTTGATGCCCAAAAGATTTTGCTCAAACCCTGAGTCTTCAACTTGTGTATGTCCACCCGCCTCATATGTGTTTCTTGTAGACAACATATAGTACTGGAAGGTTTGCCAAAGTGCTTTCCTTTTACAATTACCCTTTAAGGCGACTAGTACCAGCATAACATCATTCACTCATAGATGTACTGGAAGGGACTATGTTCCTTCACAAAATAATTTTTCATACTCATTTTATTATTCAGTGTCTTCTTACCTTTCTCCTAAAGAACACTGAAAATGGCAGCTAAAGGGGTGTTCAAACAGACCTCAGAACTGATGTGGCAGACCTGGGGGAGCTTTTGGTTTGCAACAGGAGTATTCATTTCACATTTCACAACCTCTATTCTTGTATATAAATCCTATTAATGAAAATAATTCTTGTTCATGTCTCAATATATTTTCACTGGAGAAACACTCCCTGGTAAGCAGGATGCTGTATATTTTCAAGTAAGTTTGCCCCTGTGTATTTTTGAAAGGCATATATTTTTGCCAATATTTCCCTTCCCCAAATTAATAACTAAAATATATTTTTCAGCCCAGTTCTCATATCCTTCAAGCATCCACATTACTTATTACTAAAAGCCCGTTGGTATGCCTCTTTTCCCTTTACATAAATGCAAAATTTAATCTCTTCCTGTTCAGACTTTTTCCTTCATACTGGAATTAAGTATGCTTTCTCTCCTCTCAAAGCTTCCTGGGCAACATGTTTAGCCTTCTACATTCTTATATTGTTTCTATTACACATCCTTATTTTAAACTGAGTTTTCACCATTGAGTTCAATATTATTGAGTTCTTCAACATATACTTCTGGACTCCTTTAAAAATGTTTTTCTTCCTTTTTTTCTTTTTCTTTTCCTTGACTTCTTGGGCTCTACATTTTTCCTAGAATCTCTTCTGTTTCTCTTGCCCCATATGGTTTCTTCCCTGGGACTTGAGTATCATATACAAAGAACATGTTATTTTTGTTTTCTTTGGTCTTTCCATTTCTTTATGGGAGAACTCTTTATTTTTCTTTTTATTTCTACAAATTTCACACATAGATGTCTTTCCTGAAGTAAGTGTTCTTTGAATTTTTTATTCTGTAAGACCTCTCTATTATTTTCATTTCTGTGACTCTTTTAATATTTTTTTTATTTCTCCCACATAACAGTGTAAAATCTTATCTTTTTTGTTTCTCCATCTCTTCCTAGAGTCCTCTCTACCTGTCTTCTCCTACTCCAACAAACTTAGAATGCCTGAATGTCTGAATTCATTTGAAGAAATATTATTGGCTCCATTTTTTTATTTATTTCTGTGTCCTTGTAACTGACCCATTTGTGTCTTTCTCCATTTTATGATGACATACTTTTGGCCAGCTTGCATTGATATGTCCTCTTTCACCTCAAAGGTTACACACTTTACAGGAGGTACTGCTGTGTCCTTGTTCTCCTTACCTAAAACATTTCTGTTACACTCAAATGATTTTGTGATCCCCCTTTGTAGAATGCCTTTGCCTGTCCCTTATGCCAGCTATAGCCCTCCTATCCTGCATGAAAAACACACGGTAGATGTTTAACCTTATCCTCCCCATGCCATGGCTCTATTTTGCTCTTATATTTCTCAGTCTATATCCCACAACAATCCTAGTACCTTGGCTGGAACCACTAAGACAGCCATCTTTTAACTAGGTCACTATATTTTTTATTTCTTTTCTGCCCTTAAAAAGAATGAACAGTTTTTATCTTTGCCTCAATTAGTGGAATCACTGCAAAGTTCTTTCATAGGCTAGGCTCTTTTTCTCCTGGTATAGACTCCAACTGGATTTTCTTTATTGATATAAAGTTCATATCTAAACCATTGTTGTTAGTCATTTCTGTCATGTCAAACACTTCGTTGACCCCATTTAGGGTTTTCTTGGCAAAACTGCCCCAGTAATTTTCCTTTTCCTTTTCCAGCTCTTTTTACATATGATAAACAGAGTGAAATAAGGTTAAGTGACTTGCCCAGGATGACACAACTAGTAAATGTCTAAAGCCAGATTTGAATTCGGGAAAATTCTATCCACTGTACCACCTAGCTGGCTCTACTTTCCTAAATTTCAGAATCAAAGATGTTACTCCAAGTTAGAACACAAATGAAGAACTAGAATCTCCACCATATTCTCTTGTGCAACAATTAAACTCAACATTTTTGAAGCATACTTCTCCTGCTCATTTTCCTCTTCTCCTTCAGCCTTCTTCCCCTCTACCTCTTTGACTTCACCTCTACATCTGCCATATCTAATTTTTACCCACTCCTTTATATCTATCACTCTGTACTTCCTCATCTGATCAGTTAAACTGTGGCAACATTAGAATTTTCTTCTTCATTCCAATGACTACTGCTTGCTTCTGTGTAGACTATGGCATACAAGCTACTGTCTCTTCTTTTTTCTACACAGAAAATTGGTTTGTGTGTACATAATAAGTAAAATACAAACAAAATATAAGAAAGAAAAATATCTGGGGAAAATTCAAATTAATTAAAGTGTCTTAAAACATAAAAAAATACTAGTTACTTATCTTTCCCTTCAATATAACAATAAAAGTACAAATATGTATAGTCAAAGAGTTGGCAATATTGACAATGTTGAAAATATGCCTGGGTCATTATGGATTTTATGTCCATCACTTCTCTGGCAGGAGATGGTGATGTAACTCTTTAGTCCTTTTGACTTATGGTGTATCATTTCATTTATCTGAGTTGAAAAGTCTTTCAAAGCTATTTTTCTCCATAATGTCATTTTGGTTTAGCTGCATTTTAATTCTGCTCACTTCACTCTGCTCTATATCATAGAAGTTGTTGGAGACATGACCGTATGACCAGTAGTATCTTAATTCAAGTTCTGTTCTGGCACAAAATTATGCACTCACAAATCATTCATTGATCATTTAACAAAGAAGGTTTAATTTGCCCTAACATAGCAGGGAGATGCTACAAGGAATCAGTAGCACTTAGCTTCTCTGTATGGCCTTTCATCATATCTGTGAGGAAAGTCTATCAGGTCACCAAGATATGTGATGGACTGGAGAACTCTTATAGTTCTCAAAAATTCACTAATTACAAGTAATACTAGCTGCCCATGATCGGCATTTTCTTTGCCGTTAGATGACCAGAATGTTGTAACAAGGAAGTCAGAGATAATTAGGTCCTCTCACATTCTTGGGGCAGCTTTGTTTTCTTTTAGGTAAAGCCTCCCCATGCCGTGGGAAAAAGGAAGAAAGTCACATCAGAAAAACACTGGTTCTATCAGAGAGATCATTGAAATTTCCTTTGAAACTGCTCTTACTGTAATTTCTTATAGCATAATGTTATTACATTATATTTATATGTACTACAATTTGTTTAGTCATTTTCCCAAAAGGTAGACAACCCCTTAACTTCCATTTTGGGGGCTACTATGAAAAGAGCTTATATTTTCTGTGACCATATTTTCTAATCTAAATGGAAAGGGGAAATGCATGGTCTAACAAAGAATATTCATTTCGCAAGTATAAAAAAGTATACTTTCTTCTCTTGAAATTGAGTGTCCCTGGAAATCCAAGACATCTGGTCACCACAGCTAGCAGTTGAAGAGAATGAAATGTCTTAAAATATCCTATAAGTAAGCACTCATCCAAAGAACCTTGGTTCATTTAATCTCATCAGCAGTTTTCACATGATCTCTCTGACCCAGGACAAATTTGCCAGACACTTTTATAACTACAGGGATATATTAACACCATGATCCTGTTGCAACTACCTTAGCTCAGAGACTCTTCTCAGATCTACTGATACAATAGCTTCTTAACCTATCTTCCTTCCTAAAGTCTACCACTTCTCCAATATATTTTCCACATTATTCTCAGGGTAATCTCCCTACTGCTATTTCTGTTGCTTACTACCTCTGGGCCTTTCGATAAGTTACTTAACCTTCTTTGGTGTCTGTTTCCTCATCTGTGAAATGAAGATGTTGTATCAGATCATCTGTAAATTCTCTTTTAGCTCTAAATCCTAAGGTCTGTGATTATGTTCTTTCTCTCCTCAAAACCTGAGGGATTTCCCAAGAACTTAAAAACAAAATACAAAATTTTGACACTGGCATTCAAGGCTTTCTTTGATTTGTATTTACCTTATTTCAAAAGTTTGTCATATTTCCATGAATACTAAACTTCGGACGAACTGACTAATCTGTCGCCATTCTAGTCGTGCCCTCTCCCTCCTATATCTATGTCTTTACTTATGCCTACACTAGACTCTCTTTCCTGCATCTCTGTCTGTTGAAGTCCTCATCTTTTGAAGCCGCGTTCAGATATCACTTTCTCCCTGCAAGCTTTGCTGATTCTCCAGGTGAAAGTGATTTCCTTCACCTTTACTTAAATACTTAAATAATGCCTTACATGGAACTGTCCATTATACCTATCCCACTGTCCCATGAAAAATAACTTTTTACATATATTTCTTTGAACAAATGAAATTGCTAGTTGTTTGAGAAGTCTATTTTTTAACTCAAGCAACCAGAAGAGTGACTTGCTAAGTGCCTAATCTCTATTTGCTGAGTTGAAGAAAAGTGGAGTCATCTTTGAATTTTCTACTTTGCTTGAATACAGATAAAGATCCCACAGGGAGAAGCTTCAAAGGACCATACCATACTCACATTCAAGGTCAAGGAAAGAGATCTGGTCAAGTATCATTAGAGAAATTATAGTTATACAGTTCCTTTAGGTCTTCTGATATCTGCTATTCAGGGACTCACATCAATAATGTGTAGGATTGTTCTGGATTCTGACAAAAACTGGCCAGCCTCCAGAAAATCATCAGCATCGGTGGACTACTAAAATTGCCCACGTCATTAGATAATTTCCCCCTAAAGTGTGATTACTGGCAGATGCCTGCCTTCTGCTGGTATGGGCTTATCTCCACCTGAATACTGCCTAATCAGAATTATTTATACTAACTTAGAAATTCCCTTTAGAGCTCTTGCTCAATGAGCTTCATTTATGCTTACACACTCACAAGTGAACCTTATTTGTCACAATACCTCTATGAGTGAAAGTAGTACCAGCATCCCCATTATACAGATTTTAAAAATGATACACATAGAAGTTAAGCAATTAACCAAAAAGGCAACAATAGAGTCTAGATGTCTTGTCTTCTCATTGAAAACGCTTTATACTAAACCATTCTGAATTACTTGATGCTGCAGACTAAATACTATTCCCATTGATCCAAAATGGTAATGTATCTCCAGTGCTTCCTCACTGAATACCCACCAGTAATACACTCTGAGAGGATCTAGAATATAAAATTATAATTAAACTATTACCCACAAGCTATAATTAACTGAGAATTTTTAATTCATGCTTTACAATTAAGAGATTAAACAATCAACTTTCTAACATTTCCTTAATGAAGTCATGAGCTTCAAGGAAACCTAGGACTATAATGAAATTAAGGAAAAAAAGTGAAATAAAGTATTTGGCTAAAACCTTCTGTGATAACAAACCACTCAGTGCATAAGTTAAGGATTTGGGAGGATCCACAACTCCAGGTCTCAGAGTATTTTACTATAGGTACACCTATCTCCCTTTAATTTTCCCTCATCCCCTTATAAAATGTCTTGTCCTAGGGAGCCCCATTATGTCTCAGGGCAGCCTGTCCTCTTCCATAGAGTAAGTGCTCAAACAAGAGCCAAGCAGTTTGCTCTAAGTTCATTCATGTTAGTTTAGGGTTTTAATCACCATATAATTCCATTTTTAGTTTTATAGCTTTCAAATAGATAATAACAGAATCTGCATCTAGTATATTTCTGTATAAGATCACAGAAACATAAGACTTAAAGTTGAAAGGGAATATCATTTTGGCTGATCTGCTTTCTAACCCATTCTGCGCTTGTGTCCATTGTCAGGTTCTTGATAACAATTTATGCATCCTTGGTTCACATTCCTTTCCAAAATGCACCCCTTTGCTTTTATCAGTCTGGTTTTCTAGCTATTTCCTTGAGCACACCATTTTTCTCATATTCTTACCTTTAGATATATTGTTTCCTCTTACCCTGAATGGTATCCTTTCTTGCTGTGGCATTCCCAAATCTTCTCCATCCTTCAATACTCAGTTTAAGTTCCATCTCTTTCATAAGTACTTTCTGACCCACTTTTACTGTTTGACTCTCCTTTGAATTTCTACTTGATCTCTACCATACAATTTAGTATTTAATTAAATGCTAAGCTTCAACTGCTTTGCTATTATTTATTTTATGTGAGTTTTATCTCACCAACTTAGGTGTAAATACCTTTACGGTAACAAGGATGTTATCTTGGCACTTCATACAGTGGTGAAGATGGAAGAGAGAAGTAAAACAGACTTTTTGATCCATTGGTCCATTGGCCTAACTGGAATTATAAAGGATCTTCTTCCTCTGACATCACCCATGGACATATTTTCAAGAGTCTCTTTTCCAAGCCTGCTCCTAGAAAAAGAATGAAATCCTATTGATTCTGAGTTCTATTCTCAGTAAATTTTCAATATCTGCATCCAATCATTGCTTCCATATAATTAAATAAGATTTATTTAATGGATTTTTATACCATTTTACCTGTAATACAGAGCCTCAATTAAGGCAAACTCTTAGGAATTAGCTCCTATTCTAGCTCATCTCATTTTACCTATATCTCAAAAAACTCAATAGCACAGAGAGATTCTCACATTGTCCATCACTTTTAAAAGATATCATTTATTAGATCATTTGAGTTGGAAGTAGAGCTGGTAATAATATTTGTCAGTTTTTGTGAATATTTATTAGAAAAGCCCTTGTGTTAGAAAATGTGCAATCTGTTATCACCAGCCCATTAAAATTTCCACCACTAGTTACTCTTCCAATATTTCTTCACCCTCTGAAGATGTGATCTCATTGTTATAGGTACTTCATCCATTCGTGGAGATAACAATCCCTCCACAGCTTATTAGTAGTTGTTTTTTTTTTCATTATTATTTCTAAGGTATCATTAGTGGACAATAGCTCTCTGAATGTTATATTGATATTTAGGATATATATATATATAATTTTTTTTGCAAATATATGTGTGCATAAGGGTATGTTCTATATTTGTCTACCCCATCTAAATGTAAGGTACTTGGCAGTCTGAACTGTTTTGTTGTGTACTTATTTAATCTGTTTCTAGCACAGGCCTTGGCACATATTAGGTACTTAATGAATATTTTTAATTGCTTGGTTGACTGGTTAGGATCCTCTCTAAATTCTCTAAGCTAGTCCTCAGCCATTGGACACAAAGTCTAACATTAGCCTATACTCAAAGTCTTTCCAATTTTTAAATGACATTTTGGAGTTTATATATAGTAGCATGAACTTTAAGAGCTGATTGGTTTTTGTTTTCATTTTATTTCCTGAAAAGAGGAGCATACTTTATTAAGCCCTATTACCTATTGGCATCTTAATGTTAATGAGTTGGATTAATTGACAAAGACGTGAGTTCTAAAGGAATGAGGCTCCCAACAAGTAGATTTACATTGGGGGAAAGGGTCAGGAAAGACATGATTGCCTGGCAGCTAGATAGTAGTCAATAGTGTGGAGGGCATCAAGTAAGTTAAAATTCTGACTCCTATACTTACTAATTCTATTACCCAAGGCAAGCCACCAAATTCTGACTCAGTTTCTTACTCTGAAAAATGAGGATAATTATAGCAACTATTGTACAAGGTTGTCTTCAGGATCAGAATAAACTATGTGTCTGCTTTTCAAACATCAAATAATTATATAAATATTGGATATATTATTGCTGTTCCAGAACTCCTGGGGTATAGTGTTGGCTATAGGAGGGGTGGCAAGTGAGAAATATATCTATAGAAATGGAAAGGAACTTAAAGAATATCTTAGTTAAAGCCTTTTCATTTTCCAGATGAGAATAAATTGAGATGCAGAAACATTAATAGATTTCTTGAAGGTAACAAATCTGTTTAGTAGTCACCGAGATCACCATATCTTTCCTGATTGCCAGTTCAAGACTCTACTACACCCTGCTTAGAGTGCCAAAAGGGAGTTAAGGAACTAACTTTTCCTGAACTGTTATTTTAAATATCCTGGGGATGTTCCTGATTTAAGTCAACATTTTCCATATTAAAACACTTATTTCTACTTTGTGATATTCCTCCACCCCTTTATTCCTGTTCCTTTATTTTTCTTCTACACTAGAGATCCTGAACCATTTTTGTGTGTCATGTATGCTTCTGGCAGACTGGAGAAGGTTATAGATTCCTTAGAATATTTTAAAATAATGGAAATAAAGAAATTTCAATAAAAGTTAGAAGTTAGTGAGGATAAAAATGTATTTTTTATTGAACTATACATCCAAGGTTAAGAACCTCTAATTTATGCCTTGTTAGCAAAGGGCTTATTTCACATGTTAAATTTATCTCTCTTTTTTGCCATACCTTTTCCATCCCCCACCCTGTCTCCCAACCCCTTCCCACATCCTGTCCTTTATATTTAAATCTCAGTCTTCTTACTGGTTAGCTTTTTACATTTGCTTTACTTCACCCTATTTACCAATTCTCTTCACATATCCATACCCTAGGAGCTTTTTTCATATTTCCATTTTATATATATTCAGAAAACCTTTCTTTGCTCTTTATGTTAGAAAAGAACAAAACAAAACAGAAGCTGGCTTTCTTTGGTCTTTCTTTTGCCCATGTCTTCACCTTCTTTAAGTAACTTGATGAAGTTTATAATACCATACAATACTATATATCATTTGATTCACCTGTCATTTGGTTAGTACGGGCATGCCCACCAGTATTACCTTTTTTTAATGAATTGCAGTAGCTAAATACATTGGACTATTGGCCAACTGAGTGCTAAGGAATATCTAAGATCTTAGCACAGGTGATCCTTGGACAACTGAAACAATGTCACTAATGTACTTTTAGCTTTTCCAACTAGGTAGGACCTACCAACACTAATATCAATAAAGTGAATACAACAAAGTAAATAGTATTGCACTTGGAATAGAGATGTGAGTTCAAATCCTGCCTCAGATATTTAGTAGCTATATGAACCTAGCCAAATCATTTAATGTCTTCGTGCCTCAGTTGTCTCATCTGTAAAATGAGAGGACTAATTTGAAATCCTATGATCTTCATACTTTGCTAGAATAATTTTTAAGAACCCAGTGTCACTACCATGCCATGATTAGATATTGGCATGGGGGCATGATACAATGGATTTAGATTAGAATCAGAGGACTTGGGTTCATACTCTTCCTCCATAGTTGTGCTAGGGCCTGCTAAGGACTATATGTTGTTAAATTTTCAGTGCATTTACCTTGGAAATCAGCAAATTTTATGTATTAGAAATTGATTGATTTGTTGATAGATTTGAGAAAGTGAAGAAAATGTTAATAATGCAGAATACACTTGAAAGTATATTGTACAATTTTTCCCTGAGAGTGAGTTATTACACATTTACCAGCATACCCTTGCCTGCCTCTGATTATTACTACTTGAGTAACCTTGGGCAAATCCCATAATCTCCTTGGTCCCCAGTCTATTTATCTATTAAATGAGAGAGACAGACTAAATGGTGCCTAAGGTCCCTTCCTGCTTCCAGTACCTTGGTTTGAATCCTGTTTCAGGATCTTATTCCTTGTTTGACTTTTGTGGAAGGACTAAATATAAATTGTTCTTGTAGTTTTACTGTGTGTTATGAATATTTTATTCTTGGGAATATTTACCAATCCTGGCTCATTAGAGAAGTATCTTCTTCAGTCTACTAGAGAGGTAATTAAATGACAATGATCCCCTTATCTTCTCAGCTAACAAAGTAAGCTTGGTGTATTGTTTCTACACCAGGCTCTGAGTCAAGATTTTTCAGTTCTATGACTTTGACTTTGTGATGATAGTAAAGTTATTAATTTATCTGAATCTCAGTTTCCTCATCTGTAAAATAAACCTGCCTTCTTCACTGGGTCATTAAAAAGAAGGATTTTGCAAAAAGTAAAAGAAAAAACTACTGAAATTTGAGTTATTATTGATTGTGATTGTCTTTATCAGAAGCAAGTAATTTATTAAGTCAAAGCAGAAATGAAAAGAACGTTGGGGGTGGTGACACACATAGTTCATGCCCCTAATTTTCCATATGAGAAAACTGTAACCCAGAAAGGTTAAGTGATATATTGTACATCACATAGCTCATTAGTAATAGAACCAAAACTAGAATCCACTACTCTTTGTACCAAGGCATGTTGCCTCCTCAGGTGTATATGAGTCTTTTGTGTGTCACTGGGAAGAATATTACTTAGACCTATACCAGATACTCTAGAGTCTCAAAAGCAAAACAAAAATAATTAAACATGGAAAAATCACTTATATCAGAATATTTTAAAAATCATTCCTTTAGAGGGCAGCTAGTTATCTCACTGGATTGAGAGCCAGACTTAGAAACGGGAGGTTGTAGGTTCAAATTTAGCCTTGGATACTTCTTATCCTTATGACACTAGGCAAGTCACTTAACCCCTAATGCCTAGCCCTAACTGGTCTTCTGACTAGAAACCAATACACAGTATTGATTCTAAGATGGAAGGTAAGGGTTTGGGGGGAGGGAAGCATTTATCAGATACATAATTGGAAAAGTCAACTCAGTGCCTGGACCATAGTAAACACTTAATAAATGCTAGTTAACTGATCAGTTCAAGAAGTATTCATTCGTAGGATTTCAGAAGAAAAGCATTTGATAGATATGAATAAGAAGGGAGGGGGAACGTGCTTGAGTTATAGAGATATGTGAATAGAAAATCTAAATATTACTCAAATTCTGATTAATACATAAGTAACAATAATAATAATAATACCCAATATTTATGTAAGGCAACTAGGTAGCCCAGTGGATACAGGGCCAACCCAAGAGGCAAGAAGACCTGAGTTCAAATCTAGCCTCAGACATTTATAAGCTAGAGAATTCACTTAGTTCTATTTGCCCAAGTTTCCTCATCTATAAAATTAACTAGAGAAGGAAATGGCAAAGTAGTCCAGTATCTTTGCCAAGAAAACCCCAAATGGGGTCATGAAGGGTCAGACACACATTAATAAAAGAGCAACAAAAATATTTATGTATCACATTTAAATATATTATTCCATGTGAACATAACAAGAACCCTTGAGGTCAAAATGAAAATTATTAAATGATTACTAATTATACTCTATAGAGAAGAAAAGACAGAAGAAAGGAAAGATGGAAGGAGGGAGGAAGGAAGGAAAGAAGGAGGGAAGACTTATTAAGCAACTACTTTGTGTGCTAGAGACCATAATGAGTAGGTAATAAATAATAAATCATTTAATCCTAACAACTCTGGAAGATTATTATTATTATTATACCTAATTTATAATTGAAAAAAACTGAGGAAAGTTAAATGATTTGACAATGATCACATGGCTGATAAATATCTGAGAATCAATTTGAACTCAGGTCTCCCAGACAGACACAGTGCTCTATCCATGGTACCATACCTAAGGAAATCAAAGTCTAGAGAAATTTGCCCTAGATTACACAGTTTGTCAATGTCAAAAGCAGTATTCAAACCAAAGTCTTTCTGACTTCTAACATATCATACTGTAACATTCTACTTCTTATTTTGAATTAATAGCTCTCTTTTGAGCAATAACTTTGTAGTTAAAATATAGTTTTAGAAAAGTATGTATCCTATAGTTCTTTATATTTTTCAGCTAACATTTAACCAAAGTGAAGTTGGTTTTATGGTTTGTTATTTTTTTATTGATATTGAATAGCTAATGTCCTTTGCCACCAGTGAGGAAACAAATAGTATCCCAGAGTTACCCAGTGATCCCAACCAAATAAACATGTCCTTGTCATTTGGGTCACTGAAGAATAAAAGGAATGTTGAGTCATTTCTTTCCATGGAAGCAGAATTGAATTTGCATACTGAACGGGTTTGAGGGGAGGGGACCGGCACATCTTAGCATTCCAGAGTGTATCCTAGTCATCAGCTAAACTACTATTAAGATTAAGAGGCTTCTTCAAATCCTGAGACACAGGGCATGAATTTAAATGAAGATTTATTATGGAAGGAGTCCTCAAAAACATTAGAATTGTATGATGATAATAAATTATGGGCAACCACCTTTCTCTGTGAAACTGCCCATTTATACAGAAGCCTCAACTGCCCAAACAATAAGCACTTTGTTCTTTTAAATGCTGGAGAAAAAATACATTAATGCAGTCTGTGTCAAAGGGAAAAAAAAGCAGCAGACAGGTATGTTTTGTTCCTCACAAACACGGGGAAAAAAGGCCACCTACTTACTTTAATTTAAAATAAAATTGAAGAAGTGTATTTTCTTTTACTGTTTTCTTTATCAGTGAAGTTTCTAAAATCTAGAAAACCCCTTCCCTACATTTCTCCTTAAAAATAAAAGATTGAGAGGACCGTAGTTATTAACGACTCTCTAACAAGGGAAACTGGGTAACAACTACACATATTCAAATATTTCTGTCTGGCAGGCCATGACAGGTGTACTTAGCAGCAATTCACCTGACATTACCAAGGAAGCTTAAGAAGTAGCTTGTCATCCTATGTAGGAAGAAATTTTCATCATTAAAGATCTTCACAGAAAGCACACAGATATTCAGTCTTCTCAATTCAGCAGTCTCTGATGGGAAGGCTTGAGCTCATGCATTTTCTTTGCTATGTCTGTCAGGTTTCCAGTCGGAATTTAGGAAGGGCAAAAAGAAACCTGCCTCCTACTCTTCACCCTTTGAGGTGTTTGCATGCACATATAAATGCCATATTTTTTGAAAAACACATTGTCTAATGTACTGGCATCCCCTGTGTTTCTTCCTTAAGTCTTTGGGGAGAATGCAACAAGGTTTCTTGGTTGCAGTTGGTATGTAGACAAAAGTATACAGATTTAGAATGGTGCATTACATAATTTTAGGAAAACTAGAATTTTTTAATGGAGCATTTCTTCACAATACTGGAGCTAAATAGCATGATTCTAGTCATTGTGAATATTTCTCTTTTTTTTGGTGCCTGGTTTAATGCCACCTTTTTCATGAGACCCTCATTGAAGGTGATCTTTCATAGGGCAGCTAGGTAACTCAGTGGATTGAGAGCCAGGCCTAGAGAGGGGAGGTCCTTGATTCAAATGTGACCTCAGACATTACTTAGCTGAGTGACCCTGGACAAATCACTTAACCTCCATTGTCTATCATTCTTCACTCTTTTGCCTTAGAACCAATACACAGTATTGTTTCTGATAGATGCTAAGGGAGGAAGAAAGAGAGGAAGGGAGGGAAAGAATGTCATTTTTCGAAGTTTTTAAGGACACTTTGTCTGAACAGCTCCTTTTCTACTTTCACCTTTTGCCTTCCATTCTATTCATTTAAGAATGTACCATATTTTCAACTAAGCTCCTTGAAGGCAGGGATGGTATTTTTTCATCTATTTTTACCAAGAGATAGCACAAGGTCTTGAAAATGATTTTATGTCTTCATAATTATGGGTAGCCACTCCACTGATGAGATCATAATCCTGCTAAGATTTGTAGTACTGTGTCTTGAAAGTTACTGTGACTAAATATTCCTCATCTTGTCCCCAACTTGGTCATTTGACTCACTGAACTCAGCTTTGATTATGTATTTCTTGGAATTTTAAACAATAAGTTAAATGAGGCCATTTCTCTGATGATAACATCATTTATTAATAAGACTGTATGAACAATTAATAATGGATAGGTCAGTGGCATGCCCCTGTGCCAAAAGACAGCTCAGCAGAAACTTACAGAGTCTTTTATACTGAGGTGTGTGTTCTTCTGATTGGCCTGACAGTACTTCCTTTGGACCCCTGGCAGTCCCAATTAGTAAATAGTTTAATGAAGAGATGGGCTTAGAGATCTCAACTCCTCCATTATTTCATCTATACCTTCTCTCTAGTCTTGCAAGTGTGAATGAGCCACCTCTCTGGTACTTAAGAAATGGCACTTTCTTTCAAGGTCCATCTCAGGTAAATGCCTCAGGGAGTAATTACCTTACACTGTTATGCCTTTCAGGAACTTATATGGCTGACCTTCAGAGGCTGGAGTTTGAGAAAAATGAATGAATTCATATAAAAATATTGGTAATAAATAATACAGTCCAACATTAATTTTCCTCAACAGCAAAGACCGTCTTGTGATAGAATCAAACTTAAATTCTTTCCGTGTCGTGGGGCATGACAACTTGCATTCCATAAAGATATGTGTCAGGGCCACCTCCATGCTGTAATGAGGTTCCAGATCAAGTCTTTGTTGGAAGTATGAACATATGTTGGGTGCTTAATAATCCCTTATTGAATTTACCTGGATACAAGAAAGGTAACACTATAACCCCATTCCCTGATTAGTGTTCCATCAACCTGACCATGTGGTCCTTATATTGTGACTGCTTTTAGAGAAATTCTATGTTCAGCATGAAGTTGTCCTACCTTTAATAGAGGCTGACTTTTTTAGAAACCACAGAATAAAGGTAACATGAGCACATTGTTTCATTTGTGTTGCTCACTTCTATCATTATTAGCTAATAAATAGCTAGCATTTATATAGCCCTTTAAGGTTTGCAAAGTGCTTTATAGGCACTATTTTATCTTCATGAATTATTACCCCCATTTTAGAGATAGTAAACTACCTAGTCAGAGGTTAAGTGATTTTTCCAGAGTCACAGAGTAAGTGTCAAGACTGGATTGCTTTGGAAGGGTTCTCAAATTGGTCTCAGCTTTCACTGCCACTAAGCCACCATTTTGGTTCTATCCCTAACCTCTCAAGACTAGATTGGAATTCAGGAACCTTGCTCTAGGTTGAGTGCTCTATCCACCTGGGACCTGGCTAATTCTTACAGATGGATATATACACTCCTGCATAACCCCACCCATATACATACATACAAATGGATAAGAACTATCTTGAGGAGCCCACCTAAAGTCCTTTGGAGAAGCAAATTGCAACTCCAATGTTGCAATGCCCCAATGTCTTCTCAGGATATCATTCTGGTGCTCCTCTCTGGATGGAAATTCCCTATTGAATGGATTGTTCCACTGTGGTTTCCATGACCAGTCTCAGACATGCACTGCTGGTTTCAGAGTCTCCATTGGACATGTTTTGAAGCTCTCTCTTGGTCTTAGTCAGTTATTTGATGCTTTGCTAGTTGGGTATATAGCCTCTGCTAGGTATCACTCCCACTTTGCATCATTTGGGTTCATCTCTTCAGGACCAACCAAACTATTTCACCTTCAGTTTACCAAAGATAATTAATAACTAGAACCTCATATGTACAGACTTATAATACAGCAACCAATGCTACAACATCCAGATAAAAAAGTCAAAGAGGGGCCCCTCAGACTAGGTCTTTCCTTTTCAAACCCAATGACTGGTTTTCTGTTACAGACAGTTTAAGGTTATATATTCCCTGGATTCTCACTGGATCAGCTGCAAATAAATTTGAGCTAGAACAAAAGGTAAATAATGGTAGAAAAGTCAGTATATTATAGCCAGTTATCTTGCATTCTTCTCCTTTTATAAACATCTGAAATTAGCAAAACTTGACAGTTTGGGCACTATATTTTGTACAGTGAAAAACCTAGGTTGGGTATGTAAATGCATAGTTTTCTAATCTGGTATTTAATAGAATAGCCTTTGTTTCCTCATGAGTAACATGGAATTGAATCAGAAATCAATGTCAGTAGATCAGGGTTCAAAATTTAACTCTGCCACTTACCTTTGCGGCCAGTTAATTTTTTTAACCTCACTGAGACTGTTTTCTTCTTTACAAAATAAAGCAGGTAGACCAGATAACCTCTTGAGTTCCATCCAATTCCAAAGCTATGTATGATCCAATACAAACATGCATGATGAACATCTCTACTTAGGGTGAATTGACTAAAGAAAAGCAGTTTATCCTGTTATTCTGACTAAGTAAATAAACAGGACTATTTTGGTGTCTTACTCATTTTTCTGTAGCACACCTATTCAAAATAAGGTGATTCCCTTGAACACACTGTGTCCATTCTTACTTCTATATCTTTTCTTCCATCTTTTCCCTTTCCCTGGAATGACTTCTCTGTTCTTTTGCTCCTTAGTCAGTAAATCACATCAAACTGTACAATGTTTACCCATCCTGCAATGCCCAACTCAATTCCTCACTCTTGCAAGAAATTCCCCCCCCCCCAGTACTTGAGTCCATACAGATCTTTTTCTTTATTACACTTAATGTTAGTACCACATGGTTTAACAATTAATTGTTCAACATTTTCCATCTCCCTTAGTCTTACCTCCCTAACTAACTGAAAACTCCTTGAGGGGGGAGACCAAGTTATATACTTCTTTCAAATCAACTCATGTCTCTGACAGGGTGTTGTGTGCATAGATGCTCCATCAATAATTGTAGACTGACTTAACAACCATAAACATTCCAATGATCATAAAACAAAATAACCCTAACTTCTCTATTGCTTCCTTGCCACTGTTCCAGAGGCACTGAGGTTTCTAAATGAAAGACTAAATTAAATAATACTGCATTATTTTTGTATCCTGTCTAAAGACATGTCTGAAGGAGAAATAGAAAATACAGTTTTTCTTTTTATAATCAGAGGGCTTCCTCCATTTCAAAAATATTTTCTCAGATTAGTCATGCTTCTCTTTCTATATTGATTTAGAAGCCTGAAAATGAGGTTGTGATTCCCTTCTTTTTTCTATTTAAATTGCCTTTTTTTTTATCGATAAGTATCCCTTAACACTGCTAATGGCATACAATAGGTTCACTCATTCAGATGAATGGAATGTATTCAATCTTACAAATGTTTTTATCCAAATGTGTAACTGCTAGATTTTTTTCCAATTTTTTATCCAAATAGCATGAAGAGAGATATGGAGAGATTAATACAAAATGCCAAGCAGTAAGAAATATAAGGCTTCCTGCAAAATGTCTTGGAGGAGAATCTTCTCCTTGAAGGAGGATATAGTTAAGAATAAATCAAGATGCTGCAGGGTTACATGAAACAGCTGCATTTTCATCACTGAAAATAAGACCCTTTTATTTAAATGAAATCACTGGTTTAAAGCAAGAATGTAAAACTTGAAATGACAGTTAAGGTATTCTCTCCCCAAGGGAAATTTAGCTGTATCTGTGCACATTAGCATCTTTTAATGTTCTTCTTTTGCTAAAAGCTTTGGGAGGTGAAACTTTTTTAGAAAACAGAAATTAAGTTTTCATCATGTTAATGCATTGATCACCAAGTTGTTTACACTATTACCAGCTGAGACCAAGGCTTGTATAAATCAAGTCTTGACATCAGCACATCCTATTATTTTTTATCACATGAAACTATCTTCCAGGTGAAAAGCCAAACATAATTGCTATTTAGACTGTCCACATCACTAAGCTTTGTAGACCAGAAATACATATGATCACTGCAAATCAGGAATAATTATTTCTTAAATTAAAAAAAAGGAAGTTGGGTGGGACGAACACACAAAACAAACTGTTCTTGTCTGTTCTCAAAGATAGGAAAAAGGAGCTATAGGAAAATTGCTGGCTGCTTGCTTTTGTTCCCCTCATGTTGTAGATTTTTCTGTGAATTTATGAACAGTTCATAAATGTAAGTGGCTTTTGAAGAGTTGCTGTATTTGCATAAAAGTATTCATTCTGTTCACACACATGCAAAAAATAAAACCTCTGAGAGTTTGGGGAGATTTATTTCCATCATAAAAAGATGTTACATTACAAAGGATTATGATTGGTGCAGTGAACCTAAAATATCCCCCTGTCTTCTCTAGTTTATAAATCATTTCAGCCAATTCAGCTAACATTTATTTGGTTAATAAGATGAACGTAACAAAGAAAAAGGTAAACTGGGCCCAAGCAATGTTACATAACAGAAGGAGTTTTACTATACAAATTGTCCCCTCTGCCAGAAATATTTTTCTCACTAAAGAAGTCTTTAATGGGCCCTCAAGAAATGGTATGAGAGATGTAGAGTAGTACAGTGAAAGGAATGCTAAATTTAGAATCTCAGGACCTGAGTTCGTATTCTGATTGACCATTTACCATCTATGTGACCTTGAGCAAATCATTTCTAATCTGGGGTCCTCTGTTCCTTTATTAATAAATAAAAGATGAAGTTGGACTAAATAATTTCTAAGGTCCCTCCTCGTTCGAGATCATCTATTTCATCAAGCAAAAGGTACGATCAGAAAAGATAAGTCAATGATGCTATGGGAAAGAGACCTCAGTACTACACTAGCATGTGTATGCATATATCTATTCCTAGCTAGAAAAATATGCGTGTGCAAACACAGAGATGGGTTTTACAAGAACATAAAACTAGAATTATGTAGAATAAGAAGGCAATAAATTATTTGGGATCTAACTCCCACCTTCATAAGACTAAGTAGGTTAGGTAAAATGTTAATAAGTAGGTACTTATAAGATACATACAGAATATAGGAAAGGTATCAGCATCTGCAGGTAAGGGGAGAACCTCTTGCAAAATCTGAGCCCTTGAAGGAAGTCAGGTAAGCTGAGGTGGAGATGGAGAGGCTTAAGTCGCTAGGTGTCAGGGGCAGCTGATGCAAAGATATTAAGATGGGAGATGATGTATCATGTTTGAGGAACTCTAGCCAAATCTTGAAAAGATGCTTTCCTTTAGGGAAAATTTCAAGATGATAAAAATGAGTGTGTCATTTTCCAAATGGAATCCAGTCTTTACTTCTCCTGCTCAATTCTCACTTAGTTAATTTTCCATCCATATTTTTTATCCAAGAAAGAGGTTGACTTTGTGGACTAGACAGCTCTATCTCTCATAGCATGATCAAAGACATTCTTACTTCTTTTGATTTCCTTGTGCATATAGCTGGATTGAATTTTTTTCACATTAAGATCTTCATCATTTGTGAGGGAAATTTAACAGATAAATCAGTTATCTATTCCAATTGAAGAAATCAAAAGAGATTAGGGATTATATTTTTGTAAAGCAAAGACAACAGTGAAGAGAAATAAGAATCTGAAAGATTAATTCACTTAGAAAGCTTAGAGAGGATAATGAGAGAAGATTATGAGCTTTACTTTCCTCTCTAAAATGGGCAGAATTCATACCCATGGCTGTAGTGGACAAGTGCCCTACCATTAGGCTGCAATGTCCAGGATTCAAGTTTTCATATGACCTCTATGGAACATTAGAAAGTTGTCAGTTCCCTTTTTGTTGCTGAGATGTTTTTTCTTCCCTTCTAGGAATAGCCATCATGATACTTATTTTCACCCAGTAGACTTTCAAAATACCTCCATTCTGAAGATGAAAAGCTCTGAAATTCTTTAGAGATCCCTAGAGTCATTTTTTTGTGACTAAAAGAAAGAATGATCTTAAAACATAAGTTGCTTTTGTAGGATGTATGTTAGGAAACATATTTTTGCTCTGCACAAGAGAACCTGGTCTTTTCAGTTTCCAGAAAGTAATATTATTTTAGTGGTAATCAGTACTGTGTTACAATCAGTGCTAATCTCAAAGTCTAGGCAAGAGGAGAACAGCTTGTTACCAAATTATGCTTTCTGAATTCCAAGCCACTGTGTAGAGAACTAACTTCCCAAACTATTTAGCTCAAAATGGACTATTATGCTCCCCCTCTTTGTCTCTCCCTCTTAAATTGACAGACCCTTTAAAGATGCACATGAAGGGCTAACTTCTAGAAGTGGTCTTTTCTGATTCCTCCAGCTGTTGGGGTCCTTGCTGCCCCCAAACTATTTTTATTTTATTTTATATATGAGTGTATGTGTATGTATGTATGTATGTATGTATATTTGTGTGTATTTGTATTTATCAGTATATGTGTCATTTGTTTCCAGGGAACTGAAGATCCCAAGGGAGAGGGATGATTTCATTTTCACCTTTGTATCCACAGTATCTGGCATATATTATAAGCATTAAAATGTTTGTTCAGTTTAATTGAATTGAAAATATTCTTGACTGTTAGAAAAGATTTTCTTGGTTTTGCATACTGTATATCTGAATTACAAAGAGACCAAGTTAGGATTGATGTCAGGTAAAATTTTTCTAACAGTGAAAACTGTCCAAAAGTGTAATGGGCTGCCTTAGGAGGTGACAAGGTTGCATTCTAGGAGGTCTTCAAACAGGGACTGAATAACCACTTGTCAGGTATCTTGTAGCGTGGATTCCTTTGGGGTATGTCTTAGACTAGATGACTACTGAGTTGCTGATAACTTTCAAAGTCTGTGATTCTGTGATTTTATGAGTTTGACAGGAATGCTTTTTCAGAGTGGTGTTTTTTTTCCCTAAATGAATTGATTTTTTTTCTCTGTTAGACAATTTTGTTGAGGTTTCCTGAAGTAGTGACACAATGGAAGCATTTCTAACCTGAAGAAATTTTTTAAAGTAACATAGAAGAAGCAATTTCAAATGAGGTAACTTAGGAAACAATAGCAAAGAGTATTATGGCCATTATTGAGCAAAACTGGGAAAGCCAGTTATTCTGTGATTCTAGGACCTTCCCTTTTCTCTCTTTTTCAGCCTCTGTTTATTTTTTTTCAAGAATCTACCCTCTCAAAATTTACTTTAAACAAGGGATCTGATAGTCTGGATTCTAGAAATGAGAGTTAAAATTTTGTGTGTGTATCTACTTCATTATGAGCGTGTAAAGCATAAAAATGGGCTTCCTTGCTAGGGTTAAAAGAAAATGAGGTTTCCTGACTTGCAGCTTGATATTTTAAAATTTCTATGATTTAAGGAAAGGGGAAATTTGCCATGTGTGTATGTGTTACATATACGGGTGCCATGTATGTGTGAGTATATATTACATGTTATATATGCATATATATATAATACACATAAATAATCAGATTTACCCTTTCAACAATCCTGTACAGCACTACTATCCTCATCTTGCCAACAGGAAAAATGAAGACAGCAAAGTGACTTACCTATGCAATGTCACATATCAGTAGGTGCGCAGGTCCAATATGGAAACTCAGGTCTCTTGGCTCTTGAGTCCATAGCATCAGCATTTCTCTTTTGCAGAATGATAAGCCATTCTGTGGTTCAGAATTCCAGACATATTAAGAGCTTTGAGCTTTCCTCTGCCTTAATATTCTATGGCCCTATGCTAGCCAGTTTGAGCATTTCAATAATTTTCTATATGCCCACCCCGACCAGCCCTCCTTTACTACAGGTTTTGGAGATTGGGCCAAAGTTGGGAGACAAAAAAAGAATTGGTAGGGGGGAGTATTTCCACTTTCTCCCTACTTCAAGCTCTAATCTATAGGACTACTTATCTAATTGTCAAGTTAAAATTAAGCATAAGAGATAGTTGTCTGATCTTCCAGTAAGGTCAAAAGTAAGAGTCAAAGATTTCATCTTGTTAATTAGATTAAACAAGAATTTGTTAAGCATCCACTCAGTGCAAGGCTCTATGTCAGGCCCTGAAGATACAAAGACAAAGCTCCCTCCACCCCTAAATAATAAAGATTCTCTCCCCAACAAAAAAAAAAAAAAGAAGTAAAGACCACTCTTCCCTCTGCCCTCAAAAAACTTCCATTCTATTGAATGAATTTAACATTTACACATATTAATAAATAGAAGCTATTTGAGAAGGGAGAAAGGATCAAAGGAAGAGACCAGGAGGCACCTTAAAAGGAATCTTGACGAGAATTCAGGATGCTGAGGCAGAGATGAAGAAAGATGGTATTATGGGGCTGGTTATACAAAAAGCACACAGAAGGAAATGAGACTGCTTGTTTGGGAAACAACATTTAGATGAGTTTGGTCAGAACTTGAGAGTTCAGGAGGGACAAATTTTGTGTGTGTATCTACTTCATTATGAAGTATATATGTCAGAAAAGTTGGCTTGAGTTAAACTGAAAAGGGCTTTAAATGCCAAGCTGAAGCTTTTTGTCCTTTACATCCAAGGGTCAGGGAGGAGTTCTTCATTGTCCCTTTTTACCCCACAGTAATCTAATTTAATTTTAAAATGGTAGAACTATATTTTCTCACAGAATAATGTTGCCCGTTTTGATATCAGTCCACTGGTGACTCCACTAGCAGCTGATGCCTTGCTTAATTTCCTAACTCATTCTACTAAGTGATTAAGTATTGCCTTTAGCAAGTGGCACTGATTTTTAAAGCACAGATTCATTTTTATTACTACTGCATCAGAACCCAACTGCCATTCTCTATAGCCATTCACTTGTGTCATTTTAAATAAAAAGTAAAACATAAGCATGACTCAGTGGAAATCCTAAATGCTCTAGAATGGTATCAGCTACAACTGAAGAAAAAATATATTAACAGATTTTAAGAAAAGATTATTTTCTTTCTCTTGTGGTGTCACTCCACTAATTAACCCAGGATAATTCCACAGAACGATGTCTTCCTTTCTCCCAGATTTCAGTATTCATCTGCCACAATTGAGTTATAGTTGGTAGACAGTTTTCTTGGCAGCAATTGATACATACTCATTTAAAGCCTGGGCAGAGGTTGCATGTAGTGGAGACATTCAGAGGACCTCTAATCTCATCTCAGACAATGCCTGACTGTCACCTTGGGCAAATCAGCTTCCTCATTTGTAAAATAAATCAGACTTGTGGTAGTCATTAAGAATTGACAGCAATATTGTGAGGAAAATAATCAGTGAAATATTTTTTAAAACTGGTTGATCAACATACCCAGAGGTAGGTGGGGAACTAATTTACTCTAAGAACTCAACCAACTCAGAAAATTAGTTGGTTTTTTCCTAAAGATACACTCAAATGGATCTGTGATCTCATTGATTTAGGAGTTTTTCAGTGGTATATATCACAACTTGTTCAGTTCTTGGGCAGCTCTAACTTATGCCCACTAAATATAGAGGTCTTTTTTTATTCTTCCTGGTCCGTTACTGGTGTTCTTCTTTGGAGTTTCTCATCAAATTTATGTTGCAATTTGTTCTCCCTAAACATATGGTTCTCCATTGCTTTTTCCTTGATGATCCTTTTTGAGCTCCTTGGAGCCAATTGTACTTCCTGTCTTGTTTCCATTCAAAAACAGCAATAGAATGTTAGTATTAAAATAATGGTCTCTAGACTTCTTGAGAAGTTTGAATTCAATTAAAAAGCTCATCAATTTTCTGAAATCAATTAAGCCAGTATTCCTCACCCTATGGATTCAACTCATTGTCCATTTGTACTATATATCTATAATGCAGTTGGAAAGCCCTATAAAGGATACATCCAAATGCATGTTGAAATATAAATAACCAAGATTCTTCTTCCATTTGGCCTTTTCTATGTGGATGGACAGGAAAAACTCCTTTGATGGATTACAACTAACTTCTAAAAGACTCTGCAATGTTCTGGAACTTCAAGGATATTTCAGAAGATATCTACAGCTCTGTGATGAAATACGAGCCATTTGTTAGCAGAAATTACTTATTAAAAACAATTTTGACTTAAAGAAGAAAGCTGAAATAAAAAATGATTAAGAGCATTGGATTATCCTAAATGAAAATATCATTCTACATTTATTTTTTATTTTTTTTATTCTGCATTTATTTATTTTTTATTTTCCCTCACCTTCCGTCTTGGAGTCATACTTTGTATTGGCTCCAAGGCAGAAGAGTGGTAAGGGTTAGGCAATGGGGGTCAAGTGACTTGCCCAGAGTCACACATCTGGGAAGTGTCTGAGGCCAGATTTGAACCTAGGACCTCCCATCTCTAGGCCTGGCTCTCAATCCACTGAGCAACCCAGCTGCCCTCTTCTGCATTTACTTAAAGACAATAAATGGGGTTTTTTGCTCTTGAAAGCTACACATTCAGACTTTTGGGACATCCTGTATAATGCCTAGAGTAGTATACCTAAAACTTGAAGGTACAACTGAAATCTTAATCTACCCCTTTTTTCACAAATGAGGAAACTTATACCCAGGAAGGGTAAATAATTTACCCAAAGCACTATAGGTAATTTCTAACCTTAAATTTGTTTCTAAATTCATTTCTAAACCTAACCTAAACATAGATGATTTCTTTTTGGAAAATAAATATTGAATTTCATCATGCTATTCAGGATGGAAAATAATATTCTGAGAAATAAATTCTCATTTTAAAAAAATGTAATGGAAAACAAGGTTAGACCCAAAAGTCACCAAGACAAGAGAATTGAACTGATTCTAAAATTGTAAAACATGAAAAAGCATGTTGATTTGAACAAATTCTTGCCCTAACAGAATTTGATATGTAGATAAGAGAAATTAACAAAAGTAAACAAAAATAAGGAAAACATCCTAACTTTGAAAATGGAGAAATAATATATAGTATTTATCAAGGTGAGAAAAGAGGAATAACCTTCACTGTTACCCTGGTCCCAGTCAGACAGGGTTATAGTCAGAATCTAAAAGTGACTTGAGTGTCCCAGTTCCAGGTGATTTTTGAGTTCTTCCTCAAAAAAGAAAAAAAGTGAGAGCTAGGTTGCTCAGAGGATAAGGCCAGCCTTAGAGACAGGAGGAGGTCCTGGATTCAAATTTGACCTCAGACACATCTAAGCTCTGTGATCTTATCTCTTAATCCAATTGCCTAGCCCTCACAGCTTTTCTCAGAACTGATACTTAAATTCTTAGACCGAAGGTAAGGGTTTAAAAAAGGGGAGGAAAAAAGCATTACTGTTGTTTTTGTTGTTGTAAATAGTAGTAGTTATTGTTTTCTTTTTTTTTTTTTAATTCTCAAAAGTACTACTTAAAAGTACTCCAAAAGTCATTTGTAGATTTTACTTTTAGGTTCTGCCTTGTACAGAGAAGTTTTAGGCAGGACACTACTGTATAAGCCATGGAATGAGAGGTAGAAGTATTAGGAATGAATGAGAAAAATGCAGAATGAGCAAGCAGAGGTCAGAGGCCCGAGTTATAAATCTCAGGACTGCAAGCATCAGGCAATAACAAAGTGTGAAGTAAAAACCAAGGTCACGAGCTGAGATTGCCTCTATAGATCCTTCTGAGTTGCTGAGCAGACCTGAGGCCGTAGCAATGTCTGAAGCTCAGGTGGACTTAGAACCCAGAAAACAAACAATTCTAGGGGGAGATGGAGGCAGAGGTTTGAAAAATCAAAGCTTCTTTACCAGATGAGCCACAGGCTGTTGAAGTAGACCAGAATATTTCCAATTAGTTGAACTCCCTGAATCTGTCCAAGCTGTTAAGCCCACCAGCTTCAAAATTTCTACCATGGCCACCATCCTCAATAACTTCCCCACCAGCCATGGAATCCATGTGGTTAGTGTTAGACGGAGGATCAATGCAGTCCATCAACACTCTTCAAATATTGATTAAACAGTCAAAATCATCATGATGCCCTTATTATTTCAAACAAGCAATGCACCCAATTCCTATTGTGTTGTTTTTTTCCTTGAGCTAAAGGCAAACTTCCTTTTGCCCTAAACCGTAGAAATTTTAAAATAGCAGGGTGCAAGGCAGGGAGCTTATTCCCTTTGATCCCCCACCAGGAAGCCCATTATTTTACCTTATCTGCCAATAATGAATTGGAGAAAAAACTCTCTCTCTCTCTCTCTCTCTCTCTCTCTTTCTCTCTCTCTCTCTCTCTCT
>NC_058134.1:83798383-83858875 GCF_016433145.1 Gracilinanus agilis
CTTTATATATATATATATATATACACATATATGTATATATATACACACACATATATGTATATATATATATATATACATTCCCTTATAAGTCTAGACCTTTAATTACATTCATTGATAAAACTTTTCTAAGTTAGAGTATTTCAACCATTTCTCGTTGTCTTCTAGGATCCTTATCTTCAGATGGTGTACAGTTCACTCACTGGTTGCTGGCATATACTCTCTACAAGAGTCTCTTACTCTTTCTATTTCATAGCAAGGTTATTTTATTCCCTCTGCTTTTTTATTCCTTTTTTTTTTTTGGAGGATAAGGACTTTTGATCATCCATCAGGGATTATATTCTTCATCATGCAAAACCTTTGCTCAGGAGTCAAAGTCTACTTGGCATAAAGAGATTGAAGACTGGCCCTAACTCCAAATTTTATAAACCTCTTACATCAAAATCCCTTCAGATGTAAAAAATGTTCTGTCTGAATAATTAGATAAACACATCAGACCACTTGTTACTAGCCCAGTAATGGATCTGATTATATTATTTTCCATGACTGCACTTGGTCTAACGGTCCTTCATCAAACATAGCTCTCTATCTCTGCCTGTGGTGTTCTTTTTGTCAATACCACACAGAACCATTCATGCAAAAGTACTTATGGAAATAGGTGTCTGGAATGTGAAAATCACACATTAGGAATTCATTAAATGAAGAAATTATGTAAGCATTTTTGTATCCCAAATCATAACCTTAAATGGGAATCTTGACTTGGAAGTTAGGGGTATATGGGCAGCGGTGAAGGAAAGATATAAGAAAAGAGGGACAAAAAGGAGGATATTGTTTTTCTCATTTCTCATTTAGCAAGAGCTCCTGACTGATTTTTAAATGTTTTCTCTTGTGCTTAAATTCCATGCCACAGATTATTAAAAGTTGACTTCATGGTATTTATTTTACTTATCTTTTTGAGCCAGGCTCTGCTTAGCCCATACATTTTATGAATTAATAATTTTAAAGGCAATTTGTGCTAGATTTTCCTCTTGGGTTATGTCCAGAGAGACATGGACTTCTAGTCGAAAACTTCAAGAACCTGGATCTCTTTGATTCATCTTTAATCTTGGGACTTTTAAAGCACATATCCAGAACTGCAAGGCCTAATGAATCTCTCCAGTGTAATGCTTAAAGCTAACAAGCAGTTAGTTAACATTTAGAAGATTATGATGAAACTGAAACACTACCATTTCAATAGGTTATCTGAGCAATAACCTTGGCCAATATAATTCATTCTGTCACAGAATAGGAACTACTGAGAAACATAATGAGACATTAATAAAGGTTCCTGTGCTGACAAACATCTATACATCATGTTTAATTTACAACACCAGCCTTGAACCCAACAATTTGTGGGAACATCAATATAACACTGTCCCTGGGATCCATTTCATGAGGTAGTATTCAGAACTGTAAAAGTTACTTTGGTGATTTAGGAGCTAAATCTATAGTAGAAAGTAGGTTGGATTTGGACTCGGGATTCATATATTTCCTCTACTATTTACTGTCTTTGTTACTTTGCACAGTCACTTTTAAACTTTCTGGTTCTCAGTTTCCCAATCTGTAAAACGAAGAGATTTGTCTTCACCTCTGAAGTCCCCTAAAGTTCTATATCTATGGATCTCTTTGCGTAGGATTAAGAAGAAACCGATTCCATACTAAAGACCATTCTAGGTTAAAGGATATTATAAAGATCTTTGAATTTAAAAAAATATTTCAACTTCAGTCAGTTTCTTAAATTTGGATACAAGTACATATATAAGGAAAAGCCAGAAATACTCTTGATATTTTAATCAAGAAATTTAAACTAAAATTAGTTTTTCCCTAAAAGTTTATTTTTTCACTATACTCATTTAGCTCCACCATTTGACCAAGCCCTATCCCAATAAGGTAAATGGTGTTGCTGTAGATGCAGAAGGAGGCATTGAGGGAGAATTAACAGTTTTGTTGTATAACCAACATGTGGTAGCAAAGAATAATTTTCCAAGAAAATTGCTCAAAATAGACATGCATTTCCCTGGGTCTTCCTAATTATGCTAGGTGATAGAAAACAGGGGACTATTCTTCCTTGATGAGCATTAACAAAACTCTTTTTTAAAAAGCCTTTTTTTTGTCTTCTAGAGTGCTTTGGGGAGGGTATCATGTGAGTTCTGTGGTGCACATTTTGAAAACATCAAAAATTTGGTGTCCTTTAAAAAGAGAACAAGAAAACCAAGACCAATTTATCATTCAAAAATTATTTTTAAGCAACTAATGAGTCAAGCCTTGGAATTATGTAGGTAAAGAATGAAACAATCCCTCCTTACATAGAGCAAAGCTTTCTCTTTTTCTTTTCAATTCAGTATGATGTAAGCTCCTTGAGGACAGAGGCTATTTTCAAATTTTCTCCTGTGCATAGTGGGTTCATTAGAGCTTAATGAATTACTTAATTATTTCTGATTATATGTCAGAGAGAATGCTTAAATCTTGACACTTTGATAGCTTTTTCCTATGAAGCACTTGGGTGGCTCAGTGGATGGAACACCAGGCATGAAGTCAGGAAAGCTCATCTTCCTGAGTTCAAGTCTGACCTCAGATCCTTACTATCTGACCAAGTCACTGAACTGTATTTGTCTTCAGTTCTTCATCTGTAAAATGAGCTGGAAAAGGAAATGGCAAAACATTCCAGTATTTTTGCCAAGAAAATTCCAAATGAAATCACAAAGAGTAGGACATGACTAAAATAACTGAAAAAACAACAAAGTTTTGCCTCCATACCCTGATTATTGTCCCAGACTCAGAGCATCTGAAAGCAGAAACCTCCTGCCAGTATGGAGACCTGTCAGGAGCTTGGGCTAAAGCAAAATTTTCATGCACCCAAGTAACATTTGAAACCAGGATTTCCACATCCTTGAGTCCAGAGGGTTTTCTGTAGTTTCATAAAAAATAACTAACCATGTTAAAAATGAATATTGATAAATGTTTGAAAAAAAATAAAAAAAATAAAAAAAAATAAAAATAACTAATGAATAGAAATACTAATGAGAAGCTCACATAGGGCAGGGAATCTGTGCAGAGCCTAGCAAAGCACCATGGATCATTGGATACTTTGATAGTGATGAAAGAACTATTTCAAATAGCATCTTTTAAAAATTGCCAACTGTGTTCCCTTTCAGAGGACGTGCTCCAGACCCTTTCTTGTCCAAAAGTCTTCTGTAGATTCTCTTGTAGGTTTCTCTAGAATAACTTCTCTTGTTCTCTATTTTATAAGGTACAGAGCTTTCCCGGAGGTCACCAGAGTTCCCTTTCACCAGTTATCTGATAAAATAATCACATAGATTTTCTCTGAAGCTTGTCAGTACCGTTAGCCTCAGACATGAAAAATGTAGGAATTCATCTGAGATTCTCCTGCTAAAGAAACTCAGTTTCTGGACCATGCTTCCTCTCTGATACTGTAAGAATAGTCAATGTGACCTTTTCATAACTTCAGGCTAGACTCTGACCCCCATATTAAGGGAGAAAGGGATTGGGGGAGAGGAAGGAAGATAGTGTCATGATCAAACCTACACATAAAAAATAATCTCGAGAGATGAGTAGAAAATTGATTGGAGTGGGGGACACACTTAAGGCACTTATCCTATTTTTAAGCTATTGTTGTTCAGTCTTATCCGGACTCTTTGTGACCCCATTCAGGATTTTCTTGGCAAAGAGTGGTTTGCCATTTCCTTCTCCAGCTCATTTTACATATAAGGAAAACTGACACAAACAGGGTTAAGTGACTTGCCCAAGGTCACACTGCTAGTAAGTATCTGAGACCAGATTGGAACTCAGGTTTTCCTGACCCCAGGTTTAGTGCTCTATTCACTATCACCTAGCTGTCCCTTTATAAGGCTATTGTGGGGGTTCAAGGGGTAGGTGATGAAAGTCTGAATTAAGGTGGGAGCTATATGAGTAGAAAAAAGAAGATCTACATAAAAGTAATGCTGCAAAAGTAAAAGTGGCAAGTTTATTCCTATATCCTATCATTTCCAAAAGGCTCCTTTAAATTTGTAAGCATGTTACCCATGCCAATTATTCACAAATCCAGCCCTGGTCCTGTATTTAATAAAAAAAAAAAATAGAACCTCCTCCCAGTGAAAAGCCTACATATTTGAGAAAGAAAGTTAAGAATTTAAAATGCTACCTAGATCTCTCCACTTTCAGAGTAAATGAATTTATGGAGTCCCAGGGTCCCCAGCAGTAAAAGGAAAAAGATGCTGCACTGCCTTACCAGGCACCACCAAAGGTCAGTGATGTTATCAGGCCTCCTGTGCTCAGACTGATATGTTCAAGAAGTGACTGAGTCAGCACAGTCCTAGATTGGAAATTCCTGAAGCCACCTTCCCCTGCACTTCACACAATATGCCCTTCTTATTAGAATACATCACAGCCGGCTCACTGAAGTGCCCTCTCCCTTGTTCATCAGCAGTCTGGTAGTAAATAAAATTAGGCTGTGTAACCAATAGAGAATAGGGCCAAGAAAGAGACCAGACAAATGTCTCGGTGATTTGATGATCAGGCATTGTGCATCTGAACTTGGCCAGGGAATACACGCCCTCACTTCAAATGGTTGTCACATATTCATACGCTGCCGCTGATAAGTCTTTATCACTAGTCCTTTCCTTGAGAAGGAACGAGAGTCTATTCTAATATTGTGGTCCATTATGCTGGCCTCTTTTTGGGTGGCTATGGGCATTGACCCACTCATTCATAATAGTTGAATTTGTCTGGTTCTCACTCACAAATGCGAAAGCAGTTGCCGTTGTCTCATGGACTCCATTTGCGAATCATAGATTCATAGATTTAGAGTTCGGAGGAATCTTAGAGGCTATCGAGCCAAACCTCTTCATTTACAGGTGAAAAAACTGAAGCTCAGGGATATAAAATGAATTGTCCAAGATTAAATAGGTATGAAGTGACAGAACCAAGGTGCTATGACTACAAGTCTAATATATCTTCATTGTACAACACTGCTTCTCATTCTTTCAGGCATTCATTCAACTAGTATTTATTGAACACTGTTCTGTGCCTAGTATGGTGCTAAAGGATACAGAGGATGCAATTCATCCCTGTCTTTCTCTTCCAGTTAGATAAGGTAGATGCATAGACCCAAGTGACTGTGTGACGAGCAGCACAGATTCGAGTTTGAGCAGCACAGATTACAAATGTCATAGGAGTTCATAGGCGGGAGAAATCAATTTGGCTGAGGTGATCAGGAAAGCTTTGGCATTTTATTACACCTAACCAAGATCATTGACTGGGCCAAGAATGAGAAATGACTAACAAAACCATTCAGCCAGCCTTGGGCAGGGCAATAAGAACAAATTGGTAAATAAATTAGGGCAAAATAGAGCCAGATAAGGAATTCCAGAGTAAACCTAGTATGAGTATTGTCTATCCAGATAACAAACAAAATGGGACTTTGCCTTGCAAATGTACCAACCTTTTTGCCAGAGACTGTTATTTTTATAACTATATTTCAATATAATTCATTGCCTTTGTATATTTTATTTGGGGCATTTAGAAACATTATTCTGAGTAGCAGCTCATAGACTTGGCTGTACCTTCAAAGGGCTCTGTAAGAAACCCTACTTTATGTGCCAAGGTCTGTGATGACCCCTACAGACATGTTCCTGTTTTATATTGCTTAATTCAAGAAGCCAGATAACTAGCTCTTATTTGTACTTTGACTACGAGAGATGAAGTCCATAATTAACTATAATAATCTAATAATAACAAATAAGGGTACTTTAAAGTTTGAATGTACCTTATTTATATATATGACCTCATTTGAACAATGAACCTATGAAATAGGTATTAAAGTTGTTATTTTCCCAATTCCACAGATAAGGAAACAGAAAAGCTAAGAGAGTTGTTATTGTTGAGTCAAGTCTGTTTGTTTATGTGACCTCATTTGGGGTTTTCTTGACAAAGATACTGAAATGGTTTGCCATTTTCTTCTCCAGCTCATTTGACAGATGAGGAAACTGAGCCAAAAAGGCCAAAGCAATTTGCCCAGGGTCACATAGCAGGTTAGCATCTGAGACCAGATTTGAACTAAGGAAGATTAGTCTCTTTGCTGTCATATTGGCCAATCTGCTAGGTGTGAGGTGGTGCCTCAGCATTATTTTGATTTGCATTTCTCTAATTATGGAAGATTTAGAACACTTTTTCATGTGCTTATTGATAGTTTTGATTTCTTTGTCTGAAAACTGTCTATTCATGTCCCTTGGCCATTTATCAATTGGGGAATGGCTTCATTTTTTGTACAATTGTTTAACCTCCTTATGAATTTGAGAAACTAGACTTTTGTCAGAGGTTTTTGTTATAAAGATTTTTCCCCAATTTGTTGTTTCCCTTCTAATTTTGGTTGCATTGGTTAGTAGATTGGCCAATATGGCAGCAAATGAAAGTAATAAATTTTGGAGGGGATGTGGCAAAATTGGGGCATAATGCATTGCTGGTGGAGTTGTGAATTGATCCAAGCATTTTGGAAGGCAATTTGGAACTATGCATAAAGGGCTTTAAAAGAATGCTTGCCCTTTCATCCAGCCATACCACTGTTGGGTTTGTACCCCAAAGAGACAATAGGGGAAAATATATGTACAGAATGTGTACAGAAATATTCATAGTTGCACTCTTTGTGGTGGCAAAAAAACTGAAAAATGAGGAGGGGGGGTCCCTTGATTGAGGAATGACTGAACAAATTGTAGTATCTGATGGTGATGGAATACTATTGTGCTCAAAAGGAATAATAAACTGGAGGAATTCCATGTGAACTGGAATGACCTCCAGGAATTGATTCAAAGTGAAAGGAGCAGAACCAGAACATTGTACACAGTGACGGATACACTGTGGCACAATAGAATGTAATGGACTTCTCTACTGGCAGCAATGCAATGATCCAGGACAATTCTGACGGATTTATGGAAAAGAACACTATCCACATCCAGAGAAAGAACTGTGGGAAGTAGAAACACAGAAGAAAAACATTTGTTTGATCACATGGTTCAATGGAGATATGATTGGGGACGTAGACTCTAAATGATCATCCTAGTGCAAATATTAATAATATGGAAATAGGTCATGATCGATGACACATGTAAAACCCAGTGGAATTGCTCTTCAACTCTGGGAGGAGAAAGAAAGAGGGGAGGGAAAGAACATGAATCATGTAAGCACAGAAACATATTCTAAATTAAATAAATGAATGAATGAATAAATTATATAGATAGCTTAGTCAGATAGCATTTTTATGGGTTTTAGTTATTGGAAAGGAGTTTGAGAGTAGCTTGAATGAATTCTCAAGATCTGAAGAAATTCACTGTGAGGTGAAAGAGGATTGGGTGGAGAATCTAGTTTCCCTTAGCATTAAGGCACCCTGTTATTATTATTCCTTATTCCTTATTATATAATATAAATAAATAGATTTTTATAGATATATTAGTCTCCAAGTAGTTTATTCACTTGCTCAGTGAAGGGAAGTTCACCCTTCAAGGAGGAGAGCTGAAAAATACTTTATGATCCTTCAGCAAAGTATATTAACACAGTATCGTCCTTATTAACATCCTTTACTATCCCAATATTACAATATAGGAAGATTAGTCTCCCTGGAACTCTATCCACAGTATCACCTAGTTTCTTTGTTAAGAGAGTTGCCTGTGGTGAAGCAACAAAAATATGTCAGATAGGAATCAAACTCAGGTTTCCCTGGCTCCACATCCACTACATCATGCTGTCTGCCTACTGATGTACATAACTTATTTCCTTTGATTTTATGATCAACAGTCAAGCAAGTGCTGCAAAAATTCAATTATTGGTCTATGTTACACTCAATCTAACTCAGAATTAAAAGGGACCAACAACTTGTCCCTGAACTGACCTATTTGTTTCCATACCCAATAATTAGATGACAAGTCAGGTTTACCTAATGAGCAAAACATGTGGTATTACTAGTTTTTTTTAAACAAAATTCTGTCATATCAGGTTGTAGGGATAAACCAAGCCTCGGTGAAGTATACCTTAGGCAAGCCTGCCTTTGAGCTCCTTTCAGAGTTTGTTTATTATTTTAATTCTAACAAGGCAGAGTTGTGACTAAGAAGTAAATCAGATTGTAGTGTTGTTGCAATAAACCAAGAGGTCTTTCACACATAAATGAAAAAATCCAGACTGAATTATATACAACCACTAAGTCATTGGTAAGTCCCAGTGGCTGAGAGACCTGGGATGAATCCCTGTGAGTCCTCTCCCCTTAGACTTGCTGAAGATTTAATTCTGCTCCTCAAGGCAAATGGCCACTTCTCACAAATACAAAACAGCCCTATCATATACAACCCCAACTACCTGTATTTTGTTTTTCATTAGACATGAAATAACCCAGACATTATATTCAATAAAGCAAAAGTCTGAAGATTGAAACCTTAATCCCAGAGACTCTCTTCGCAGCTATACCTCATCACTCTGATCAAAGAAAAATGTCGAACTAATTCTAAATTTCTTTTGGAAGCAGCAGAAATAATCCTTTCCAAAAACTCTCTGATAATAAACCAAGTGAGACGGCAGGTAGGGAGTTATGCTCACCAAAGATATTTGTCACCGTAAAGGAGGAAATCCAGTGCAGAATTTAGATGGTAGAGGATGTGTGATTGCAGTCCCCCAAACATTCTTGTTTACAGATGACATTTGTGCTGATAGCATCAATTTGAAGAACATTGCAAAGTCTCCTGGAAGATAGCCATAACCACTCAAAGGAGTTTGGTCTCACTATCCACACAGAAAACATCAAGTAGCTGAAGAATGTTTATTGTCTAGATTCAATAAGCAGTTGGCTAGATACCCTGTCCTATAGAGCAGAAGTCCTTATGCCTTTCTGTTTCATGGATCTCTTTGACAAACTGGTGAAGGTGGAGCTTATGGATCCAGACTCTGAATATTTTTTTTTATAAACCCTTGTACTTTGGTGTATTGTCTCATAGGTGGCAGATTGGTAAGGGTGGGCAATGGGGGTCAAGTGACTTGCCCAGGGTCACACAGCTGGGAAGTGGCTGAGGCCGGGTTTGAACCTAGGACCTCCTGTCTCTAGGCCTGACTCTCACTCCACTGAGCTACCCAGCTGCCCCCTGAATATTTTTAATTGCATAAAATAAAATAGGAATATAAGTAAAAACAACTATATTAAAACCTAAATGTCATTTTTTAAAATTTTATCAATCCCAAGTTAAATACTTTTATAGAAAGTTTGTCCTACCATATATATGTGTGAGAGTCTGGTCAGATGAATAATGCATTGGACTCAGAGTTGAAAAGAAACACAACATAGAAAACTTTGAGGAAAAAGCAAATCCACACACATGAAAGTAGCCATATATCTTTTCAGTACTGATATTTTACCAATATTGCTTTATGGTAGCAATTCATGAGATACAACTATCTCTAAAGAACTAGAAATTAATATCGCACAGAGGGCAATAAAGAAGGACATGGTGGATGTGGTCAGATGCTAACATACTGCAAAGAGCAACTGAAAAAGATAACATCAAGGCATTATATTATAAGAAAAGAAGATGAGTAGATAACATGGCAAGGATAAGGGATAACAAGTATAAAACATCATGCTTTCACAGTACCTTCCTAATCACAAAAGGAATGAAATATTCTAATAATTAAATGTTCCTTCTTAAATGTCTTCAAATAAATACTCCATATGTTTTAATGCCATTTTCTTCAGTGCATGATGTGGGGTAGATAGCCAGAGGATCCTTTCAAACTCTCAAATGTTATCATTCTATGATAAATATAATGTTGGGCTTAACATTAGGAATACCTGAGTTAAAATTCAATCTCAGATACTCCCTATTTGAACCTGAGCAAGTTATTTAACATCTATTTTCCCTTAGTTTTCTCATCTGTAAAATAGGGGCGATAACAACACCTATGTCAAGGATTACTTAAAAGTACTTTGCAAATCTTATAGTGCTTGGTAAAAGTTACTCATTTTTATGTTGCATCCTTGAGTTCTGAGATAATAGTCCATTATTTTAGTATTCTTCTGTATTTAGATCCACTTCTGTATTATTTTCTTTGCAGCCAGCACTCCAAACTGGCATATTCGAAGTTCAAAAGTTTGATTCTCTAGAAATTTATTCTGAAGATCTTAGAATTGTTGATTTCACCAACAAGGCTTCTGATGAGCATCTGACCTTGTCTATATTCGTAGAATGTCTTTAGACCGGTAAGAGCATTTTCAATGCCAGGAACATCTGTGTGTGATGGGCCCTTGGCAAGGATTTATGCATCTTGACCACCCACTTCAACATGCAATCCTAGTTTTAGGTTCCTTCAGCGATCTCTTAAAATGAGTGCCTTCTTCCTACCTACCTACCTTCCTTCCCATCTCAAAACTGATAGTACATTTTTGTTGAGTTGAAAGGAAGTGAAATTATCAGCTCATGGTTCAAAAATGCTGCCTTATTATTTATCTTCCAATGTCTTATATGACCATTGTACTTGGAGCTGTAATGACAACACTGGGGAGAAAATAAATAAGGCCCTTGATTTAAAGGAGTCTAAATGATGAGGGTGGAGCAGAGATAAAAAAATAAATGAAAGTAATATCATTTACTACCCAAATATAGCAATAATACAAATACACATTACATAGTATATATTTTAAGAAATGATTTATATCAACTGAGCTCCTTTCATCTTATCTGACTCTCTGAAATCAATTCCTCCCAGATTTTTTTCCAACACTGAAATATATAGTCTACCATGCCTCTCCAACACATTGCTCTGATAATTGACATAGGAATATCCCTTGATTCATTCTTCCATTTCCAGACTCTTCTTCACTCAGAGACCTTTCTTTTTTGAAGCCTACTCAATCAAAACTTCCTACTGAATCCAAATTATGACAGCAGTAGTGTTTCATCTCCTGGGTCATTCTTCCTTCTTTATCAATAAGATCTATACCTGGCTGAAGAGCATCCTCTTTTTCTCAAAGACTTTCCTTAGGCTAAGGAACAGAAATATCTGCTTAGATGTTCCCCTAAATTCCTTAACTTCTCCTTTCTTTAACTTCCTTGAATCTTAATGATCCTCACTCTATCTTAGCCATACATCAAAATGGCCACAATTGCTATTACCCATATATGTTCCCCCTCCCTATTGGAAAATCTAAAATTCCCCCATCTGAAAAAAAATCATTCTATCCGTTGTTCTATCTCTATACTTTTTATCCTTAATGGGACCACTAATCCACCTACCCCTCAATACCATCTCAGATTCCTGCTCTGACTTCATTTTCCTTACTCTTCAACTTCAACCAATTGGTTAGCCATTACAACTCTTTATTGTCTTGTGTTCTTGAATCCCTTACTCCTTGTCCAGTTGTTACCCTTTCTTGCCAAACTTCAGCCCTGGTTTACTCCCATCTGCTTCCTACTCAATAGCAACTAAATGCAGTTGGACTTTCTTGCCATAACTCCTTGCCTACTAAATACATTACAAATTCATATTATTCAGGCTTTTCTTGGCCCTCACTTTAATAAAGCAGTCTTTTTATTTCTCCTTAACAGATTTCCTATCTCACTTGCTATAGAAGCTATTCCAAATCATTCTTTCTGCAAGCCATGCACAACTCCCATCTTTTCTCTCAGCTGAGGACGTTGTCTCTTGCTCCACTGAGAAGAGACTATTTAATAATATTTTTCTTCTTCAGTGTGAGCTTCCTCATTTCCCATTCTCTTCATATGAAAACTGCTTAACATATTCTCCCATTCTCTCCTCCTTTCCTTCAATATCTAAAAAGACAGGTACTTTTTGCCAAGGCCAAACCACTATGTTTGTACTTGATCCCATCTCCTCCTCAATATATATCTAATCATCCTCACTTCCCTTTTGAATATCCAATCTAGTTATATCAACTAGATATTTTATTATTGTCTTCAATTGGGTTCTTCTCCATCATCCTTAAAAAACCTTCACTGCTAGCTATGTGGCCCTAGGCAAGTCACTTAAACCCCATTGCCTAGCCCTTACCACTCTTCTGCCTTAGAACCAATACATAGGCAGAAGGTAAGGGTTTAAAAAAAACCTTCACTAACCCCTAAGATTCCCTCAAGTATCCTTTATCACTCCATTTTTGCAAGCTAAATTCCTAGGGGAAATCTTTCTTTACTTGCTGCCTCTACTCTCTTCCCTCTTGCTTAATTCCTTAATCCAGTCTGGCTTCCAAAATCATTTGTCAAATGAAACACTCTCTCCAAAGTTACTAATGATCCCTTAATAGGCAAATCTCACAGCTGTCTCTCCTAATCTTTCTTAGTCCCTCTACTTTTTATTAAGATTTTCTCCCAAGATTCACACAAGTAGCAAATGATAGAACTGAGAACTGAGACCAAATCTCCCAAATCTATATCCAGTAGCCTATCCACTATACTACATAACCTCCAACTCTAGTACCTATGGCCACAAAAGTCTAACTTTCACTCAAAGAATGGAAGAGTTCTTTATTGTTTATTCTGTGCAAAGTAGCATCCTAAGCACTGGAGATGCAAAGAGAAAAGTAAAACAATCCTTCCTGGAAGGGAGATGAGTTTCTAACAGGGAGAGACAACAAAGGTTTTAGCTGTAATAAGTCATATGGAAAGGCCACTTGGTCCTTGGGGTACAGAAGCAAAGCAAATGATAATGAAGTTTCTTTAATGTTATTTCCACTGATAAAACCATATTTATTTCTCATACTGAGCCATTTGACAATGTCAAGCTTTTTGGTGGCTAGAATTTTCTTTTTTGAGTCTTTGATAAGGGAGGAGGGGTGGCCAGAAATGCAGAAACAATGACCAACTCTTATCTCCACTAGGTACATTCCTAGGATGTTGGCTTTGGGTCTGGGAGTGTGGAGGAGGATGCTCTTCCTCCAGCTTTGGGCCTCAGGGTTCTGGGTTATTTCCATCTGTGCCTGAAAAGAGATGGTAATGATGGTGGATTAACTTGCCTGGCACATGCCTGCTTTTATTGCTCCCTCCTGGTCCCTTGCTTCTTCAGCAATGGCATAGCTACATGCTGCCATTGAGAAAGCTCTGGATTTGGACATTGGATTTTGAAGACTTTGGATCAAATCCAGTCTTTGTCACTTACTATCTGTGCATCCTTGGGCAAACTTATTCACTAGTCTGAGCCTATTTCCTTATCTATAACCTAAGGGAGTTGGAAATAGATGATTTCTCAGGCTGTTTTCTAGCTCTATATCCCATGATACCATGATCGAATGATTGAAGTGAAGAACACAGTGGGGTTAGTTGGGGGAAACTTTATGGTGAACTAAGATATCTGTAGGCTAAGGTTTCAAGAACAGGCAAGAGTTTCCCCAAAAGGGCCCTCAAACACAAATCTTATCTCAACACCCAGATTCGTTTACTGTTTTGCTAATGAATCATTGTGTGATAGTTGACAAATTGACATATTAACTGATGTGCTCCTGAGGCCTCCATGGCTACCCCACCAACAAAATGAAAAGTTTCCATCACCTCCGCAGAATATTAAAACTTCTATAATGATACCTCCTTGCTTTTCCATGCATTGCATTTTGATTCTATTAATGTCTATGGGATTCACATGCATGGAGAAGGGAATAGATGGTCCCCAGTTTCATTATTTTGCTTTCGGGAAATGTGATTACGTGTTCCTCTAAACCAAATCAACCCTCTGCCCTGAACATTTCAATAGAATGTTGTGCTTCAACAGAGAGCGTGCAGTTGGTGAGCTGAGCATCTCAAGCCAGACAAAGACTCAGGTGAGTCTGCTGACTGTCACTGATAATGACCAAAATACCACACACAGACACACAAATAAACATCAGACAGGATAGGTTTGGGCAGCCTGAGAAATTAAATATCTAAGACAATAAGAAGAGAAAAAGCATCATTTTTAAATTTATGTTAAATAGCATCATCATGGTTGCAAAATGAACTGGTAGTATTATTCTAACAGGTAAGCATCTTGGTGAAAGTATCAAAAGAGCAGCTCAGTGAATGATATGATAATGCTGCTCTCACTGTCCATTAGCCTGCTCAGGAGGACCAATTTATTGCTTGTTCCTAATGAGATGTGTGTTTGATGTAAAGCAAATGTGTACAATGGGTCGGTCGAGAGCGGACTGTAATGCATTCCGTCCTGTCTGCACATCAGACAAGACCTTGAGATTGAGGAGGAGCTTATTAACTCCACTCCAAAAGGGAGCTCTGGAAACCCAAGAGCTGGCTCTAGTGAACAACCAGCACTACAACAAAGATTCCAAGTCTCTCTGGATGACAGGATGCTGCATCAGACGCACCAAAAGGCAGCAATAGTTAGATAAGGATGCTCTCGATTCAGTAGTGCCAAGGAAAGAATCCAATAGCACCTAATAATAAAGAGTGGCTTCCAGGGCTAACTTGGCCAATGCAACCCCCATCAGAAAAGACTTAAAAAAATAAATAAATAAAAATATGACCTCCCATACCAGTGATTCCCAAAGTGGGGGCTACTGGCCCCTGGTGGGTACTGCAGTGATGCAGGGGGACAATGATGGCCACAGGTGCATTTATCTTTCCTATTAATTGCTATTAAAATTTTTTAAAATTAATTTCCAGGGGGCTAAGTAATATTTTTTCTGTAAAGGGGGTGGTAGGCCAAAAAAGTTTGGGAGCCATTTTCCCATACCATTAGAAGGAATCATTTCCTGGTCAAGAAAGGAAATGCCAATCAATCAGTCAGCATTTATTAAGTGCCTAGCATGTGCCAGAAAAGTTTCTAAGCAATAAAAAAGAAAAGAAAAAAGAAAAAACAACCCACCAGCCTCAAAGATGTCATCGTTCCTGGCCTATAAAATGCTAAATAAATGTTTTGTTATCATTGTCATTGTCTAATAAGAAAAATAATACATACCCAAATTGATATCTGTGATAGAGTGCCAGCCATGGAGTCGGGAGGACCTGGGTTCAGATCTGACCTCAAACACTTTCCAGCTTTATGATCCTGGGCAAGTCACTTGATCCCAATTGTCCAGCCCTTCCTGTTCTTCTGGCTTAGAACTAATACTTAGTCTCGATTCTAAGATAGAAGGTAAAGGTTAAAAAAATAATATTTGTGTATAGGATTGCTTAGAGAAATAGTGGCTTTTTTTTTTTAGAGCACCAGAATATCACAGAGGTTTGTTAGCTTTATGAGGCATTAAGTAAGCATGAATGATCTGGAGCTTGTTTGGTGACTATTTGCCAGCCTTTGCTTGAATCAGAATTCCCTGGGAAAGTCTTGGCCGACCTTGGCCACAATGTGGCATATTTGTCCCCCGAGGTCCTCAGAGAGGGTTCTACAGTCTTAGTTTTGGAGCCAAAAAGAGTCACAGAGCCAGGTTGTGAAAGCCTAGGGCACGTATGGGAATTTGGTGGCTCTGCTCCTCATTGCAACTTTATGCTTAAACACTTTGCTAAGCCTATTTTACTATGCTGTGCCCAAAGGGTTTGTGAACTAATCAATTTGAATGTTTCTGCCAATAATGCAGATTAAAATGTAGCTGCGCCTGTCTGTCCATCTTCCTTTATCATCTCTCACAATTTTAACACACACGCACACTGCCCCACATGTTAAGGATGATATGTATCCCTTTCTTTTTATCAGGATAATGGAAATGGAGCACGCTGCCCTTTGGCTATCATTCACTCTGTCATACTTTTTATGGTATTCTTTTCTTACACATATCCTGATTCTCTAATAATAAGGTCGATATTTAGCTGGCCTCAAAGTCAGGAAGATCTGGGTTCAAGTTCTCTGGACAAGACACGTAACCTCTCGTTATTCTAGGCAAGTTTCTTAAGAGTACTAGTTGCAGGGGCACGTAGGTAGCATAACAAATAGAGTGATGGGAGGACATAGGTTCAAATCTGTCCATAGACACTTCCTAGCTATGTGACCCTAGGCAAGTCACTTAATCCCAATTACATAGCCCTTGCCACTCTTCTGTCTTAGAACTGGTACTAAGATAGAAGGTAAGGGTTTAAAAATGAAAAATAAATAACCAAGACTTCTAGTTGCAGAGAAGGAGCACATGTGAACTAGGAGAAGGAATTTCTTCATCCGAGAGTCCCCATTAGTGGTGATATCACAGGGACTTTTCCCACTCTTTATTCCAGTTTTCCTTTCTAGATCTTTGTTTGCAGTATTTCAGCCTACTCTTACCTACCACAAACCTTTTCCCTGTATTCTTGTGATAACTCATTTTCAGTTCTTTGGAGACTGAAGAATACCGTGACTCATAACTCTACTCCATCATCTACAGAGCTTTGGCGATATGCTTGTTATTGTTATTCGATGAATAGAAACTTAACTACTGCCCAAGCAACCCCAGGGGCTGTGAGAGAAAGGGCAGCCAAGGATCATTATTGGACCCACTGAGGGTAGAGAGTCTCATGGGTTAATTTACTCTTCGTTCTCTGGAGGAAGTATTTTGAAGATCCACTCATCCAGGGACAAAGTCTTAACTGAATCGTTGTTGCCACCAAATGATGAAAAATAACATTTGGAGAACACTAGGAGACCTAGCTTGGGCTCCAGAGATAAGCAGCAAGTGGCAAGTCGGGGGTAAAAGGAAGACTCCGTGTGCTGGGAAGGTCACCGCCAGACTATTGTCACAGGTGCTCTCAGAAGGGAGGTGAGTGAAAGAGGGAGATAATTTAAAGTAAATGATGCTTTCCTGCTAAGCTAATCAGTTCTGTTATAAGAACAATGGCTGCACAGGCTACAAATCAATGTGCTAAATCAGCTCAGCTCTGGTTCAAATTCTGTCACTGTGGCAGTCACTAACAAGGGAATAAAGAGAGCTGTTATTGGATATTTAGTGGACTTTTTAAGTGCTTGTGTAAAATAACATATTTAATTTAATGCAAAGTTATAAATGTAATTGAGCTTTATGGACACTGCAGTAGCGAGCACAGCCAAGAATGAATATATCTCTGGTGAGGGATCTGGGTAACTAGAAACAATCTTATTTTGCAGTCAGCCAGCCTAACTTTCCAGCAGGGTTTGTTAATGTGTTTGGGAGAATGCAGAATTTTCTCTTGGTTTCTAAACATGCCAGTGAAGGACAGTAGTCCAGAACTCTCCAGCTTATGAATAACTATAGGGTTTCCTACACTGTCCAGAACCACAGTAATGTTACTGACCCAACCTTCAGAGACACAGTTAGAGGGTCCCTGAGATTTGTAAGGTTTTTTTGTTGTTGTTAGTTTGAAGCAAGGCTTAAAGAAGACTCTATGTGGGGGCATTTAGATGTCTCAGTGGATTGAGAGCTAGGTCTAGAGACAGGAGGTCTTGGGTTCAAATCTGGCCTCAGACACTTCCTAGATGTAGGACTCTGGTCAAGTCATTTAAGCCAACTACCTAGCCTTTATTGCTCTTCTAGCTTTGAACCAATATAGTATATTGATTCTAAGATGGAAGGTAAGAGTTTAAAAAAAGAGAGAAGAAAAAGACTCTAAGTGTAGCCCAGTGGGATGGGAAGCTCTCCTTCAAGGTTTATTGTATCTGCCCAATGAATTAACACCTTAAAGTCCTAGGTAGTTCCAAAAGTCATAGCTGATATTTTTCCTTTACCTATTAAGCACTAAGAGAATCACAAAGGTAAGATGCAGTACCTTATCTTCAGGAGCTTTAGTCTAGTAGATAAGATAATTTTGTTCAATTGTTTTTCAATTGTGAACAGTTCTTCATACCCCATTGGAGATTTTCAAGGCAAAGACACTGGAGCAGTTTGCCATTTCCTTCTCCCGCTCATTTTACAAATGAGGAAACTGAGACAGATGGTTTTAAGTGACTTGCCCAGGTTCACACAGCTAGGAAGTGTCTGAGGCCAGATTTGAACTCGGGAAGATGAGTCTCCCTGCCTCCAGCCCTGGCACTCTCTCCACTGTGCCACCTCGCTGCCACCAGTGAGATAATACATGCATACAAATAAGCATAATGCAATGTAGAGTGTGGAAAATACCCAGGAGGTTCCCTGGTTTACCAGCAGGACAGAGTTTGTTGAATACGAATTGAGTTCTAGTTCAGTGCTTTCTATTGGACTATCAGGTGAGCCCTACACAGTGCCATTTACAAAATAGATGGCCTCGTCGTGTAATGATGTACTTTCTATAGAATGCATATGGGCAAGGAGTTGGAGTTTGTGCTCTTTAATATACATCAATCCCAAATCACCCTAACGTGATGCTATCCTTGAAAGTAGTTACTCTGACAGGCAGTACTTTGGGGAATGCCATAAAAATGCCAGCAGTGCAACGACAGCATAGAAAATAAGCTACCTCTTCTTTGGAGAGTTATTAGACATCTTGACATTCAAGGGCATGCTGTCAGCACTCCGTCCAGGGACCAAGATACATAGCCACCATTATCATTTTTGACGAGAGTCATATCACACATCAGGGCTCCCAGGACCTACCCGGGGAACTTGACCCTACCAGAAATCTACCAAGCCTCAAAAAGAGATCTCCTTAGTCAAATGTCCATAGATGGTTGACTTTCTCCACTGCCATCATTTAGAAAACAGTTCCTTTCAGCAATACCACCTTATGAGGTCATAAGTAAAAGTTAACCCTTTATCTTTAGACAAAAAAAAAAGATTTTGATTTTAATCATATAAGAGCTCTAGGTCATTCCTTTAAACAAATAATAGTGAACTATAATTTTAAGTTTGCTAGCTGAAAAATCTTACACCCAGTGTCTTGGAACATCCAACATTTCGATTAAGCAGTGACAAAAGGGCTACCAAGAGGATTATGGTTCTGTCCAAATGTGATCTACTAAAAACATCTAAGTGCTTCTGACAGGAATCACTAATTTGAGATTCAGTAATAATTTCCTTATGATTTGTTTTTATCAAATTAGCTGCTCAAATCAATCAATATTTGTGATCTACAATTGAACCTGATTTTAATGCTGTTTTAGGTATCATCCAAGAAGCACTTTGGCATAATGGATAGTGGGCTGGCCTTGAAGTCAAAGATTAATATGTTAAGATGTGTAAATTAATCCCAAATCCTGGTAGAATTAGAATATAAACTTTAGAGTGTCCAAAGAATCAGAATAAGTGTTGGTATAGGATTGGACCTCCTCCATCTGGATCAAAGAAGGTAGTATTTAGATTATGGACCTTGGTTCAAATCCTGCTTCTTACACATGCTGGCTAAGGCACCCTAACCCTTAACTTCTCAGTACCTGAGAAAACTCTCTAAATTATAGATAGTGGTTTGTCCCAGCTCATTTTACCGATGAGAAAACTGAAGTAATTAGGGTTAAGTGACTTGCCCAGCATCACAAGGCTAGAACATATCTAGGGTCAGATTTGAACTCAGGAAGATGTCTTTTTTTAAATTTTAATACCAAATTTCCACATAAATTTTCCAAGGCATATGATCTATATTGTCTCCCTCTATTCTTCACTCCTCCTTCCTAGAGCTGACAATCAATTCAATATGGGTTATAAAGATATTATCCACAAAACATTTTTTCCATATTATTTGTTTTTATAAACAAATAATCTTATAGAACCAAAACCCCCAAAACATATACTAAAATAAACAAGTGATAAATAATATATTTTCATCTGAATTTCTACTCTAGCAGTTCTTTCTCTGGAGGTGGATATCATTCCTTTTTATAATTCCTCAGAATTTTCCTGGATCATTGTATTGCTGATAGTAGCAAAGACAATCACATTTAAACATTCCATAATATTGTAGTTACTGTGTATAATGATCTCTGGTTCTCCTTATTTCACTCTGCATCAGTTAACATAGGTCTTTCCAGTTATTTCTAAAATAATCCTGTTCATTATTCCTTATAGAACAATATGGCATGATTTGTTCAACCATTTCCCAATTGAGGGACATCACTTTAGTTTAGTTCTTTGCCACCACAAAAAGAGCAGCTAAAAATATTTTTATACAAACAGGTCCTTTCCCATTTTTAAAAAATCTCTTTGGAATGCAGACCAAGAGTGGTTTTGTTGGTCAAAAGGTATGTATTCTTTTATAGCCCTTTATGCATAATTCCAAATTGCCCTCCACAATGGTTGAATCAATCCACAATCCCACAAGCAATGCATCAGTGTTCCAATTCTACCACATTCCCTCCAACATTTATCATTTTCTTTTACAGTCATATTGACCAATCTGATAGATGTGAGGTGGTACCTCAGAGTTATTTTGATTTGCATTTCTCTAATCAAGTAGGATTTAGAACATTTTTTCATATGATTATAAATGGCTTTGATTTCTTCAAACTTCATATGCTTTGACCATTTATCAATTGAGGAAGGACTTGGATTCTTATACATTTGACTTAGTTCTTTATGTATTTGAGAAATGAGACTTATGTGAGAGAAATTTGTTATAAGGATTTTCCCCAGTTTGTTGTTTCCCTTCTAATCTTGGTTGCATTGTTTTTATTTATACAAAACCTTTTTAATTTAATATAATCAAAATTATTCTTTTTACATCTGATAAATACGTATTCTCTTTCTCTTGTTTGGTCATAAATTCTTCCCTTCTGTGTTTCCCTAGTTTACTTATAATATCACTCTTTGTATTTTAATCTGTAGCCATTGTGAATTTATCTTGGCATAGAATAGCATTGGAGAACCTTTTAGGGATCATGTGCCCAACATGCCCAAACTGTAACTTCAAGTTACCTGTGAGCCCCCTGCATTACCTCAGACAAGTGGGGAGGAAGTGCTCTCATATGACTGCTGGGCAGTGGGGCAGGGCATGTAAAAAATCTCCTTGGGAGATGTGGAGAGGAGAAATAAAACTATCCCCTCCAGTACATGTGCCATCGGTTTGCAAACATGGGAATAGGGTATGAAATATTGATCTAAACCTAATTTTTGCCATACTGTTTTCTAATTTTTCCCAACAATTTTTGTCAAATAGTGAGTTCTTATCCCCAAAGCTGAGAAGATGAGTCTTTCTCTGTCTCCGTGCCTGGCACTCTATTTCATTGTGCCACCTGAACTCTTTCTCAGAAAGAATGGGTAGACAAGAACTGTTTGTGCCAATGTTCATGAAGGTAACTGAAACAGGTGCCGTGGAACACTTAGAAATTGGTCAGACATCAAAGATGCCAAGGTCATCCACAGTACTCTGGTCCATTACACCAAATCATCCTGACTTTTATCTTGTCACTAAATTTCAATAATTCTCGAAGAGAAAGTGAGGCTGATGGCTTTGTGTAACTCTATCTTACTTAAGTCCAATTCACACTCAAGTCAAGACATCACCATCTGATGCCATTGGTCCTCTGATATGAAAGAGACCAATGCCAGTTATAGATGTCGATCTTCTTTAGTGGCAGAAGTTTTCCAAAATATAGAAATCACAAGTCTAGGCTCCTTTTTCCAAAATTAAAAAAAAAGTGGTGCTATCTAGATTCTTATATCAACTGGCCTCTGCTATTAAATTCAGGGGGCAGTCATTCTGGGACTAAAAGAAGTATTAGAGTACTCCGGCTTATAGAGAAAAGAGCCAAATATTCATCTATAGATAAACTGTTGTGAAGACTGTGTGTAAGACAGGGGAGTTTATACTTTATCCCAGAGAGGTAACAGGGGTCTACTGGAATTTATTGGGTGGTGACATGCTCATACTCACAGTTTAGGAAAAATCATTTGAATGACTGGATGGAACATGGACTAGAAAGGAAAGAGACTATTGTTGCAGGGATATCAAGTATTGTAATAATTGAGATGAGGTATTGAGGAACATAACTAGATCTGTAGTTACATGAGTAATGAACATAACTGACAGATGTCAGAATAGAAATAGTAAGATTTGACTATTGATTGGATAAGAAAGATGAACGAGAATGAGGAGTATAAGATGATACCAAAGTTGTGAAGCTGGGTGACTAGACATGTGGTAGTGCTCTAGACAGTCTTTGGGGAAGTTCAGAAGAAAGGTGAGTTTGAGGGAAAAGATGATGGGTTCTGTTTGGACCTATTGAGTTTGAGAAACCTCTGTGGCATCAATTTTAAAATATCTAATGATTGGTGATAAAGAAGAGGTAATGAAGAACTCTCAAGGGAAAGATAAATATAGCTCTGAGAGTCAATCGGTCAGTTAGCTTTTCTTAAGCACCAGGAACTGTACTAAACACTCAGAATACAAAAAAAGGCAAAAAAAAATACCTCCTGTCAAGGAGCTCATTGTCTAATGGGAGAGGCAACATGTAAACAATTATATATGAACATGATACTATACAGGATGAATTGAGAGAAAGAGAAATGGGAGGTGGTCATGAGTGAGAGAGGATAAAGACAGAAATGAGGACCCAATGTGTATTAGAGCATTAGGGTAAACAGTCAGTAGATTATAATGGAACAACATTTCCCAGATGAGTTCTGACAATAATATTGTCTTCAGCCAGAAGCATTAATCAATACAACACAATTGTGTATAAAAGTCAATGAAGTTTTTCTTCCACATTAGACTATCCCATGTGTCATCCTAAACTGAAAATAATTGTATTAATATTTAATCATTAAAATAGTTCCAAACTCAATAAATAACTCCCCTCTTACTGGGATGGGGGTGGGGAAGGGAAAGGAGTAAAGAAAGTATGTAGAAATGAGGGTAAAAATATACTCATTTTCAAATGTCTAGAAAGCAGTTTTCACCCTTAGATCTATATCTAAAAGAGAAATAACTCAAGAGCCCCAGTCCACAGAAACTTACTATATTTCTCTCCCATGTACCATTATGTTACACCAATAGCTTGCATTTAATTTGTTTTCTATTTTATATAATGTTTTCACAAATATGAAGTATTTCATGAAAAAGATTAGTGAAAATTGACTCAGGAGCCCCAGTCCACAGAAACTTAACTCTATTCTTTTCCACATATACTTGCATTACCCTAATATCATGCATATAAAGTATTTTCACAATAGACCTAATTCAAGTAACAATATAAGCTTCAGCAGTCTAACATGAGTAATCTATATAATACATTATCCTTGGAACTGAGTGACAATGCCTTCTTCCCTCTTGTAGACCATCTCTCTGGAAGTCTGGTAAGGGGACACTTATTCTAAGTAGCCTGAATCAGCTAATCATTAGTTACTGCCTCGGTTAAATATAGTTGGGGATAATTGGAAAATCACCAAGAGCCTGTGTTTCTCCTGCTATTTCCTTGTACTACAAGAGATACTATTTCCCATGTCAAACACCAACTGAGAAATAAACAGATTAGAAAATGAACTTTCAAAAACCTGAGCCTTATATGAGACAATTAGGACTACTTTCCTAGGCACACAGAAGGAGGTAACCCACTGAATGAGCCCTAGCCCTTGGCTATGTGTCTTGAGCTGCCACCCAAAAGATGGCTTGAATGATATTTAGTCTCAGTAATAGCAACAGCACTTTGAATACTCTCATAGGCTTATTACTATTGTCACTGGTAATAGTGGATTTGTTTTTGTTGTTCTCAGTAGCCTCTAGGGACTTGCAACTATGGAAGGGAAATAGGATTAGAGTGATTCAGTCCTCTAAGCAATGATTCAAGTTGCAATCTGAACAAAACTAAATCCTGGCTTTATATTAGTGCCTCCCTCCCAAGGAGCTCAATTCACATGATTAATATATTGTCTTTCTTCATTTCACCAATCTCTACAAGATAAGAAAGGACTGATGGGGTGGGAGGAATGAAGAGGGAATTAATAGGTAGAATTGGGAGTCAAGGGACTTGAGTTTGAATTCTGTTTATTAAATCTGAATCTCAAGCAAGACTTTCTCCCTCTCTGGAAGCTGTCTGTAAAATCAGTGTGGAACTAGGTAATGTCTAAAGGATCTTGGAACTTTGAATCCTATAATTCTAAGCTACCTATAAAATACTCTGATATCTCTACTTCACAATCTGTAAGAGAAGCATCCTATTCAATCTTTTGTTTCTTTCTCTCTTCACTCATCTCCCCCTGACCCCCTTCCAGCTATGGTATACTTGTCATTGTGGCTCAGTTGTTTCAGTTTAGTCTGATCTTCTCACCCACCTACCTCTACCTAATATCTCAAGCCTTCTGATCAGAGAAGGAAGCAATATGATAAACTAATCCCCACTAAGATAGTAGTGACTTCATGTTTCTCCTCAATGGAATATTTTTTTAAATTCTTACCTTCTGTCTTAGAATCAATACTAAGGATCAGTTCCAAGGCAGAAGCATGGAATGGGCTAGGCAGGTGGGGTTAAGTGACTTGCCCAAGGACACACAATTTGGAAGTGTCTAAGGCTAGATTTGAACCCAGGCCTTCCCAGCTCTCGGTCCACTGAGCTACCCAGCTGCCCCCTCCATGGAGTATTTTAAAATTGAACCACAGTTTAGAGCAGTGATTCCCAAAGTGGGCGCCACCGCCCCCTGGTGGGTGCTGCAGCGATCCAGGAGAGTGGTGATGGCCACAGGTGCATTTATCTTTCCTATTAATTGCTATTAAAATTTTTTAAAAATTAATTTCCAAGGGTGCTAAGTAATATTTTTTTCTGGAAAGGGGGTGGTAGGCCAAAAGAGTTTGGGAACCACTGGGTTAGAAGAATTAATGATTGCAAAGGAATGAGTGTTTAAATGCAGTTGATAAAACTTGCTATTGCAATGTAGATACTCCCTCTAATTGAGTAGATAACAACCTATTTATGCCTCTGTATCCTATGTAAATGTTACCATTGTACTCCTCTGAATTCTCCATGATGATCTACCTAATCACCTGAATGTCTTTTTTTTAGGTCTTTTAATATATTGTGTGTTCCCAAATTAGCATCAGGGTTGTCTATCCATTATTTTTCACTATAGCTTTTACCAAGCTCGCCCATTTTGCTTCTCTAGCCTGTATCTCTTGATAATAGCTTTTATTTCACTGTTTATTAATTCATAATTGCTAATATGCTACCACCTCTTTATACCTACCTTGTGGTCCTTAGTATTGTTGTTCAATTGTTCTGATCATGTCCTGACTCTTCATGACCTCATATGGGGTTTTCTTGGCAAACAGACTAGAGTGGTTTGCCATTTCCTTCTCCAGCTCATTTTGCAGATGAGGAAACTGAGCCACCCAGTGTTAAATTACTTCCCAGGAGGCACATAGATAGAAATTGGCTGAGGCTGGATTTCAACTCAGGATTTCCTGATTCCCAACCCAAAGCTCTGTCCTCTGCGCCACCTAACTGCCCCACAATGTGGTCCTTAGGTCACTTTTTTGACCCAGAAATTGTGGTAGCATATTCCTTGATTCATAGATATGCAGAGTTTAGGTAAATGAACAAATTTGTCCAATATTTGAGCTGATCTTGGCACTTATCTACATTTTATCATCTCTAGAAATAAATGGTTCCAAGTTCCTAATAATCAATTTCTAATTGAACTTTGTAATGTAATACATTTATAAGTTTAAGACTGACTGTAAATATTTATATTTATATATATTATTTATTTATTTGTTTGTTTAAATATATAGGATATATTTATTGAAGACAAGCCCTTCAGTGATTTCTATAGAAAATGTAAAATCACACACCACGCCCAACCTACTGAGGTTAGGATCTTAAAGGATAAATCCCACAGCACTAAGTGATGCTGTCCATTGAGCTGAATCTCCCTAGGTTTAAACCAAAAATTGATAACATTCTCTAGTACCAACTGTTTAAGTAAAGATTAACAACTACATTATCGCTTAAGTGAGTAAAATTAGAAGCTCATTTAAAAATTGTGTAGAGATCCTTGGTTCCATAAAGAACCACATTTCCATGGCATGAGCCTCCATTCTGTTAAGTTCTTTGCTCATTCAACAAATATCTACTGGTTTCTGAAGTAATAGTTTATCTTTGAATTAATCTGAATTTTCAAATTCTTCAGAGTTGTTCTTCTTTGCAATGCTGTAGTTATGGTATAGATTTCCTGGTTATGAGTACTTTGCTGATTTTCAGTTGTTTTTCAACTATATCCAATTCTCCATGACCCTATTTGGGATTTTCTTGGCAAAGATACTGGAGTGGTTTGCCATTTTCTTCTCCAATTCATTTGAAAAATGAGGAAACTGAGGCAACAGAATTAAGTGACTTGCACAGGGTGAAACATCTAATAAATGGCTTAGCCCACATCAGAACTCATGTATTTCTGATTCCAAGCCTGGTGTTTTATCAATTATGGCACCTACTACCAATTCAGGCCTTCTCTAGTTTCTCTGAAACCACCCTTTTATTCCTGACTTAGAATATATTTCATTACATGTACATACAAAAATTTGTTCAACCATTCGCAAAAATCTTAGAGTAGGAACAAAAGAATGTTTTATAAATTGTAAAGAGTGACATTAACATGAGTTATTGTTACTATAATTCTTGTCCCTATTCTCCTTTTTCTCTCTCTTTGGACCTGGACAAATTATTCAACCTCTCAATACCTTAGGATCCTCAGCACTGCAAAAAGAATAGCAATACTATCTACTCTGAAATCTATGATTCATTAATGAGATAATAGATGAAAAATACAGAATACCCACAAACTCAGGATATTCGCACTGTTCCTCATAAGAACTGGGACAAAATATGTCAATTCAATCTTTAGGGCCAGCTCTCCTTCTTCTTATCCCATCCCTAGCTCTCCATGGTCCCTTACCAGCCTTTCAATTCATGATACTTACCCACAGGAACAAAACTGGAAAGGATTTTCTCTTCCTCAAGTTGAACTTCTCAGAAATAACCTTTGCCCCTATTTATGAAGTAACTAACCCTAGCCTTTCCTGCATTTAAGAAAATAAATCGAGGACCATATGCTATTCATTTCTTCACCAGGGCTCTAGTACCAGAACTACTATTTCATAAAACACTCTTGCATCCAACAGGTTTGATTCCCCAAGCGCAAAAAAACATATACTTGGCATAATTAAAAACATCCATTTGCAACATCTTATTACGGAACCATGTAGACTGGGAAATAAAAGTTTAAAAATGGGCCTTCTAATAATGGAGCTGGCTTACAGAACCACGTTATTTGTATGCTGCTTTTTATCCAAGGCATCGGATCACTTAGAAAATACATAATACTGTGTAATTCCCACCCAGATGGAGGTGCACATAAACTGATAATAACTCAAGGTTTTTTATCACTGTGTGTCCTCAGGCTAGGCATCAGGAGGGAAAAAACACTCTTGAAACAAAATTAAATAGTTTTAGATCTAATTTTACCAGGCTGAACTAGGTTTCAGATTGATTTTCATGGAATGTAATAGAGAACAACACACACACACACACACACACACACACACACACACACACACACACACATATACACTGCCCACCTTATAGAAAATCCATCTGGCACATTGTGCTCTGTACTTACTTTGCTGTTTACTAGAAGTAATAAGAAACTAATATTTCACAATGCAATGTGTTTTATTCTGTAAACAGCCTTTCATTTCAGAGTAGCTGGGAATAGCCTGTTATGGAGTGCAGAAGTATAGCCACTGAGATTTGTCTACTCAAATGTCTGTTTACATTGATGCCGAGATTGTAAAACTGATGCCTTTTCCATTGGTCCAGGGGGAGCAGCCCAGTGTCCAAGCCCTATTATCTAAGCCAATGCCATAGACAGTCCCCAGTTTAATAGAATGAGAGGACAAACTTCTCCAGCCAGTAAACAAGCATATCCTAAGGACCTGCCATTATAGGGTGCGATAGATTGAGTGCCAGACCTAGAGTCAGGAAGACCTGAGTTCAAATCCAGTCTCAGGCACTTACTAGGGGGAAACTTAAACCAGTTTACCTCAGTTTCCTCATCTTTCAAATGAACTGGAAAAGGAAATGGCAGACCACTTTAGGATCTTTGCCCCCCCCAAATACCCAAATGGGGTCACAAAGAATCAGACATGACTGAAAAACAGCTGAACAACAATAAAATTTGTACTTACCCTTAAGTGCCTAGTATAGTGCCATGGGGAAAAAGATTGGTGTCTTAAGACAGAGAGTTAAATAGAAAGATCTGAGTTCTGCTTCTCCCTCCATCACTTAACAACCTGTGCCTGTGATTAATAACCCATAGTTTACATGAATCTCAGTTTCCTCATCTACAAAATGTGGATAATGATAACTGTCCTACAAAGAAAGCTTTATATGAAATCTAAAGCTTTTCATAAATGAGTTATTAATATGATGATTTTAAGAAATAAGATGGCTAAAGAGACCAATAAGAAAGGAGAAGAGATTCAATTTATTAGTAGGGCAAAGAAAGCTTTCCAAATATAAAATGCATACTACCTTTGCTGAAAAATTATTCTCAAGTGGTAGAGCTGTCAGAGTTAAATGCCAAGCTGAAGCACAAGAGGAAAAAAAATTAGCAAATTCATTAAAGGCACTTCTGTTTACATTTTCATCATTAATGTTCCTTTTTTTTTCTTTAAAGTCAGATGTTTAGCTTTAATTAAGGCTGTTAACAGACTATGAGTAAATGAAGATGGAATTGATTTTCCCCGAAACGTTTGAATCTCAAACTCCTGAAATTTCTAACAGCGATCTAGTCTTTCCGCAAACACCTGTAATGAAGGTATAAGGTCTTAATTAAGCTCACAGCCAAGGATATTGTGATTATTTTTAATCACAATAGAAGTGTGGGTAGAACCCTAATTCCCCAATTTGCTGGTTGTTCTTTCTGTCACAGACATTAGACAGTGTTGTGGTTGACCTGATTTTTTTTTTTCTTTAAGGAGGTTAGGATGGACCTAAAATACAAAATGAAAAGGATTTAGGTACTGGGATGATTTGTTCTTTAACCATTCCCCATTACCTGTGTGGTGAGTGGATACTGGTGGAATGAATATATATATATATATATACATATATATATATATAAAAAATATATATGGAGGTAGAATATATTTACATACATATACACAGTGTGTGTCTGTTTCCGCAATCTATATACATTGGTGCATATATATTTGTGTGTAGTTGTATTTACATGTATGTGACTATATGTGCACATATAGACATGCTTGTACACATTTGACATTATACAATAATATATGCAATACATCTGTATGCATATTTGTTAAATATATATACATCACGTATAGTTATATAGACATATATATGATGTGGGTGCACGTGTGTGAATCTCCAGCCTCCCCCCTTCAGATGGTCCTTTACATCCCTCTTTCTTGTAGTCAATGAACAATTACGTCAAACAGTGATAAATCTATGGAAGTGTATGAGGCAGGCTGAACAGGCTTCCCACGTCCTGGTAAATAACTCTTCTGAATAACGTGATCAGTGGCAGATGCCATGATCTGACGGACACCTACAGTCCAAGGCAAATGAAGCATTGTGTGATTGGAGTAAAAAGCACCTCATTAATGTTGTGGGTTCCTTTATGCTTCAGATTAAGGGATGGGAGTCCGCCAGCAGAGAGGGCTGGATTCTAGTCTGGCTCTCAGTGCACCAGAGAAGTCCTATTACACAAGCATCATCTTTGAGTCAAATAAGGTCCACTTGGACTGCCAGCATTCTCAGACAGGCTGTCATAGAAAAGCTTCAGACTCAGGAATACACTATTACAGGTTATGATGCTATTCTGCTGCTGCTACTGCTTCCACTAATAATACTAATAATAAATAAATGAGTGATGTTTATAGAATGTTTAAAGAAGAGCTTTGCATGCACATTCACCTGATCTTCACAACAACTCTTTGGAATAAATGTTATGGCCACGATCTCCATTTTCCAGATGCAGAAACCGAGGCTGAGAGAAGTTGTAATTTATCTCAAATTACATAGGGAGCAAATATTTGAATTGGTTTTTTAACCCTGGTATTCCCAAGCAACTCTGCATAGGGTTACAAAATGTCTGAGAAAAGTGGTCATTAGCATTGGTAGATGGAGCTCCTTAGGTCATGACAATGAAATGACAACGTCCCCCTCCCAAAAGAAAGGTAGAACGGTAGGAAGGAAGATCAAAAGCCAGAGGCGTAATGGTTAGAGAACTGATCTTGTAGTCAAGAAGATTGGGGTTCAAGTTCTTCTGGTACATACTAAGTTTTGGCGGTGGGGTGAACATGCCCCTTCACCTCCCTGCTCCACAGATGACTGTCTAAGACTACATTTCAGAGCAAGTGCTGAGAGGTATTGAAAGGGGGGAGTTCCCTCCTGGAGAATCATGAAATGATGGTTGTTCAATCATTTTTCAGTTACGTCCAACACTTCATGGCCTCCTTTTTTTTTTCTGACAAAGATACTGGACTAGTTTGCCATTTCCTTCTCCAGCTCATTTTACAGATGAGAAAACTGAGGCCGAAAAAAGAATATTTGAAAATATTTGACTTCAGGAAGATGAATCTTCTTGACTCCAGACCAGACACTACCCACTGTGCAACATAGCTGCTTAATGAAATAATAGATTTGCACCCCAAAAAGGCCCACTTTCAAGTCTTGGTGCTCCAGCCACTAAAGCATATTGCTCATCTGGTGTGCCTGGCACCACACTGGATGCAATGGCTTCTTTCAGGGGGCATCTAGTGCCAATTTCTTTCATTTTTCTGTGCCTCTCAGAATGAATATGACTCTGGGATTTAGGGAGGGAGCAATATTTGTAACTTCAAAGACCCTGAGGGACTTATCAAGCATTTGGTCAAAGCCTCCTAAAAGCAGGTACCGTGCTAAGTTCTGGGGATACAAAAATGAAAAAGAAAATGGTCTTTGACCTTAGGAAGCATATAATCTATTGAGGGAAGTAAGATGTTTATACATATAAATAATTGAAGCTGGGAATCAGAAAAGTCATCTTGGAGGGGAAGAGGAAGATATGCTAGGCACTGAGCTAAGTTTTTTTTGTTTTTAATTTACAAATATCTCATTTGATCCTCGTAATAATTCTCTGAGTAGGTGATATGATTATCTCCATTTTACAACTCAGAAAACTGAGGCTGAAAGTTATTAAAACATTTATCCAGATATAAGTTTATGAGATCAGATTTGAACTCAGATTTTCCTGACTCTAGGCCCATTGCTTGGTGCCACTATCAGTACCACCTGGCTGCCTTTTGAGATGAGCTTTGAAGGAAACTGAGGCAGAGGTGAGGAAGGAGTGAAATCTAAGAAAAAGGAACAGCCAATAAAAAGGCAGATATGAGAGATGGAATTTTGTGTGTGAGCAGTAGAAAAAAAGTTCGATCGTAGAAAAAGCATGTGAAAGGGAGTTATGTGTTATAAGCCTGCAACCAGATTGAGAAATGCTTTCAATGTCATTTAGAGTAGTCTATAAGTTAAAAGAGTATTTGGGGGACAAGCTAGGTAGCTCAGTGGATTGAGAGCCATGCCTAGAGATGGGAGGTACTGGGTTTAAATCGGGCCTCAGAACATCCTAGCTGTGTGACCCTAGGAAAGTCACTTAATAACCATTGCCTAGCCCTTATTGTTCTGCTTTGGAATCAATGCAAAATATTGATTATATTATGGAAGGTAAGAGTTTTATTTAAAGTATTTGGTGATCTTTGGGTTCCCTGGACTTCTGGTTTGTCCCCAAGAAAGCCCAGATCATCTGAATGGTAATATATCATGTATTTTTATATATTAGGTATCTGGTAGAATATCATCCATGTCTGTCACCAGATAGGGTACTACCTGCCATCCAACAGTAACCTCCTAGCTTGTTCCATTCCTAGGGAAATTTTGCCCAAGCGCACCTCCTCGTAGGCATGGCAGAGTTGGGAGACACTAAGGGGATCCAACAACCTGTAATCTCTCTCCCCTACATGTAAATGCAAGGGGAGGTCCCTGCCCATGCCACCAACATAAAGGGGCCAAAGAGGAAGCATCACACAGTCATATGACTCACATTTCTAATGCTGTAGCTCTTCATTTCTACACAAAGACTTAAAACTCCTCCTCTCATCCCTCCTTTCCTACTCTCATCTCAGGGCTTTGGATACCACCCATTTTTCTCCCAATATTCTAAGTGCTGACTCTATGTTGGTCTTTTGATTCAATTAAATTCAGTTCAACAGACATTTATTAAGTAATTACATTGATCAAGGTTATTTTCCCCACAATTTAAACTTTGCCTTTTCTACCCAATTGCAAAGTTAACCTTATGGGTAGACAAAGCCAACTGCCACTCAGACAAAATAATTAGAGGAGCTTTGGGAAAACTATCCTACCTCCCCCCCCAACTTCCCTTATTTCTATTTGTTTTAAAAAATAGGATATCCTTCATAAGAATTCTATTCATTTGAATAGTATTTGTCACAGACCCCCCCAAAATAAAAGATCCCCTTGAGAGAAAGTAACACATTAATTTGTTTTAACACCTTGGATTGGTTCACCATGTTGGTTTCCAATTTGACACAAAATAGGACTCAAAATGTTATGATAATGGTAAAAAGCAATGTTTAAAACATGGGGGTGACTACCTTGGGAAGGGAAGAACCCAAACTTGCTCTTTAAGAAAAAGAAAGAAAATTGTGAGTTGTGTAAGAGCAAAGGGCACCTGATTGGAAGTCTGGAGGGGGAAGAGGGGGGGAAGAAAGTAATATTTCTATAGTGGCTACTATGTGGGTTACTGTACTAAGCACTTTACAAATATAAGCTCATTTTAACCTCATAGCAATTCTGCAACGTAGAAATGTTATCCTCACTTTTTATAATTATGGAGACTGAAACAAATAGAAGTCAAGGGATAAGTCTAGGGTCACATAGCTAGTAGGTATCTAAGGCTGAATTGAACTTATGGTCTGCTTGATTTCAAATGGATGTGCCAAAAATAAGTAGAGGAACAAAATGGAGGTACCAAAGACAGACTCACTATGTTATTGCCTTGGAACAAGAGATGTTTATCCTAGAGAAGAGAATATTCAGAAGAGAAAGACTAAATGCCTGTAAGAATTTTAAAGATATGTGTATATAAAGATGATGTCTTTTATGTTGCTATTTTTTCAGTTCATTCTCCGGAAGGGGGCATTCACAAATCATTTTGCAAAAACTAATTCTATATATGCAAGTTGTATTTTTAAAGAGTTGCCTAGAACATGTAAAAGTTTAAGCAGGTAGAGTTAGCACAACCAGTTTTATGTCAGGGGCAGTACTTGAACTTTTCTCTCTCTGGCTCCTAGATAGGAAATTTCTGGCTCTCTTCTATACTATGATGTCTCTATGAGATTAGGAGGAATATTGGCTAATCCACTGGATTGGATCATACTCTAAGAGGAATATGTCTCTTACCTCTAGTGGACTCCCATGTTAACATATGATTATGTGCTACCATAATTATAAACAGTGGTTTCTCCTAGGAGTCTTAGCCTCATCTACATAAAGGAGCATTTTGCTGTACTCAGCGGGAGACCCAAAACAGACTGCACAAATGAAGGTACTTATTAGGAAGATTAAAAAATAATAATCATGATCATTTCCATATATTAGCCAGACATGAGCTCAAGTCTAATGGAAAGTAATTAAATGAAGACTTGCAAAGTCAGGTACTGACTTCCTGACCTGCTCTCCAAACAATCATTGTATGGGACGATTATATCATTTTTCAGTTATTATGATACATAAAGCATATAATCATTGGGAGAGATAAGAAATTAACTACATACCAAATAGTAGCAATGATAAATCTGTGCTCAGTGTCTGAAATGAGACCAGATAAAATCCAAAAGATTCTTTCTCAGGGAACAGCTCTATCTAGATCAGTGATTCCCAAAGTGGGCACCACCGCCCCCTGGTGGGTGCTACAGCGATCCAGGGAGGCGGTGATGGCCACAGGTGCATTTATCTTTCCTATTAATTGCTATTAAAATTTTTTAAAAATTATTTCCAGGGGGCTAAGTAATATTTTTTCTGGAAAGGGGGCGGTAGGGCAAAAAAGTTTGGGAACCACTGATCTAGATGAACCATGGGTGGAGTTTTTCATTTCACTTTGTTTTATGTCTAATGGTTTCATATCTGCTTTTCATATGAGGATACAATAATGTCAATAGTAGTTATTTCTGTGCTATCTTACAAGAGAAGTGATTACAGTAATATTTCATAGTGTGGTTTATTTGCTCTTTGAGCTATAGAACTATAAGCTATGCTATGCCTATATGAATACAAGGCTTTAGATGTAGGCTTTTGTCCTAAAGGAGGTTACAATCAAATGAGGGGAAAAAAGATTAAATAATTTAAAATATGAGGTTATGTCATTTGTATGATAGAGATGGTAAGTGGGATGCAAGTTCAAAGAAAAGAGGGTATCCACTTAGAAGTTGGCCATTGCTTAAAGCTGTGTTCCATGACTTTTGTGATTATGCACCCCTATTAATAAAACATTTTGAGCATGTACTTCCTGTATGTGATATATACTTTGTACAGTTAGAAATATCTTGAACCCCTAAAACTACATCACCCAAAATTCCTTTCTGTATTACCTAGAATGCATTTCCCTTTGTCCACATTTGTGTGGTCACGTTTTATATAAGTTCTGAGACTCCACATCTCTTTTCCTCTTCTTCTTTCACAAGCAGTCTGGGTAGTTTAAGTAGCTTTTTACTTTAGTTATTATTAACAAACTTTTAAAAATATAATACTTAGTCATTCAGTATTAATTTTAATCCCACATTTAATCTATAAATTATATATGCATAATTGTACCAATAATTATGTGTATTATAAAACATACCCCCAAAATAATAATTGATCCCAGAGTAAATCAGAGAGCAGCACGATTTATTGAGAAGGTGAATAACATTAGTGGACATCAGCATCGGGAAAACCTCTTTGGCAAATGTGTGGAGTATTGATTAGAAAGTAAAAAATCTTGGGAATGTGTTGGAGTTAATTACAATGATGCAGGTCAAAAAGGAGAGATCTTGAATCAACAGCTGGTGTAACAGAATTAATTGACAGATGTCCAAAAAACTTTAAGATTTGGCAACTGAGTGAATATGAGGGTAGAGTGGAGTTAAGAGTCAAAGATAATATTGACCTTACTTACCAGTAATATTGTGCTATGACAGAAGTTCAAGAGAAGAGTGAGTTTTGAGGGAAAGACAATATAATGAGATCTAAGTTGCAGATCACAAGTCATCCAAACCTCCTCATCCTGTGACACTTTATTCTACACAAAATGAACAGGAGGTAGTTGGGGGGGGGGCTATTACTCATCACTCATTGCCACAGAGTGCAAAGCCCCACCTCCTGGAGGGCTCTTCTTCACCCATGAAATGATACAGGGAACAGAGAGGGCAGGTATGTTGAAGGAGTTTGAGGTGGCACCTGCACAATTGTACATCCTTTAGGTTTACCTACGCTGAAGTTGGGAAAGGAGGAGTTTGGAAGCTTGTATGGTGGAGGAAAAGAGCAAATGAAGATTAGACATGTCTTCATTAGAGCCAAGACCCATAATTGGCTATTGAGAAGCTATGACCCATCTTCCAACCCTGTAATTATTTACCAAACACCCACTAAACCCAGGTTCCAGCACCCACTTTTGCCTTAGAAAGCAATGCTAACAATAATGGAAAGGAGCTGTCCAGTTACAATTACTACCTAGAAAGTAAGTGTGACCTTAAAAAATGTGGCCCAAAAACATATACATGAGGCTTCAGGGATATTGAGAATGTCAAATGGTGTGATTGTCATATAGAATTCATTTCTTCTCTACTATTCTGGTTTCTAAGTCTTTGACTTGCTCCTCGATATTTCTGCTCTCATTCCTCAGTCTCTGTTTGATCCTGGTACTAGACCAAGTTTCTGATTTAGATGCTACATCATTCTTCTTGTCCCGTGGCTCAGTACTTTACATATTATCCACCAACTGGGATTGGTATATGAAAATAGACCCTTTTGCTTAACTGTTATTGTATTTACTTAAATACTCTGACTATCCAGTCCCCTGTCTGACACTTCTTCTTCTTCCTTATATAGTAACTTTCTAGAAGATCTAGAAGAAGAGTATACAGGGAAGGCAGGATTTCAGATATGCTATAATTCTACCTTCTTTTTATTTAAGGACCAAAATGTCTTCGATATATATAAGTGCAATTACTCTCATTGAGAAAGGTTGTCCAATGGCTCTCTTTTTTTTTTCCAGATTAAGTACCTGAACTACAAAAAATTCCATAATGTATCTATGCAAGCCTTTCATTCATAGTCAAGCCTAGCAGTATTGGAAGTTGAAATTTTGGACCACAGAGCAAGATTTTAAGATACAAATTTTATTTTGATAATAGATATATTTTTAAGACTCGATTAATAATAACCCTCCACCTAAAAAAATATGTCAGCAAATCTTATCTAACATCATTCATTAGGCAAACCAGTTGTCTAGAAAGCAACTTATTCCTTAGGAAAGGAGCAAGGGATCCAATTGCATGATGCTTAAACCATTGAACTTATAATCAAATAGCCCTGAATTTAAATATCATACTGACATTTTTTTAGCTGAGTGACCATTGACAACAAACATTCTTGAAGTGTTCACTCTGCACCAGGCACTGTTCAAAGCACTTAGATTCTCAGAACCATAGTTTCTTTACCTGCAAATGGAGTTAATAATACCTGTAATACCCACATTGTGACTGCAGTAAATCTTAAATGCACATAAAGAGCTTAGCAAGCTTTAGATATCGCTTACTATTATTAGGAGTTTTCCTCCTGAGTTAAATGAGGGAATTGGACTAGATGACTGCTGAGATTCCTTCTACCTTCAAATCAAATATCCCATGAGCATTTATTATTACTTATGGGAAGTCAGCCTAATAAAATTTCTGATGGGCTTCACAACTTTATGATGGGGTTTGGTTCTACTGTATGAACTATGTAATTTTAAAATTATGTTCATCAGGTAGGTCAACCTCATGTTGGATGTAGCTGCCTGCAAAAATTTCTCAATAATTTTCTCTAGCTAATTACTCTCTTTTGATTTAAGTACTAAAAGTTCCAAAAAGACTCTAATCATGCTACTTCTCACTGTGGTCTCCTGCAGTTCAGATTTGTACAGTGCCTTTGAGACGGGAGGTAGGAGATTACGTTATCTCCAAGGGACCATTTCCCCTGAGTCAAACCATGATGCTGATGCCCTGTTTTCTTTAGATGACATTCTTTCTTCATAGGTAGTAAGTATTGGGAATATTTTTATATGGCTACACCTAGTAGGCTATATCTACCCACATAATTAGGCACAAATCAACTGAATTAAAGGGAAGATAATTAAATAAATTTATTTAGAAAAAATTAAAAAGAGGATAAACACAAAACTAAAAATATTTTTACAAAAAATAAATTGTTAAAAATAAAATATTACTATTAAAAATTTGAACTTTAAAAAATACAAACCATAAGGCTTTTCCTGGAAAATTGAATACTATCTTGTTCTGTCAATCAGATCTTGGCTCTTGAGTCTGAAGAAAGATAAAAAATAAAATGCCCCCCCAAAATTTGAAGATTAATCCATTCCCTGAAACCACAAATCATCCCAATATTAACTCACGAATGGCCCCAATTCTCCAGTACAAAAGTAGCAAGAAGCTTCATAGACCAAAAGAAAGCATACGTGTCTAATTATGACTTTTTGAACCTGAGCTTTGCCTCTCCTGCAGAACCACCACCCTTTGCTCTGTTTAGTGTTAAACTTAGCAGAAAATCTACATGGAAACTATATTTTATTTGTCAATGTGGTGGGAAATGGCATTTAACTTCAAAATCAATCTTATTTTTCTCTGAGGAGCTTGTAAAAATGGCCCTTGGTCAATCTACAAGTGATGTAAATCTGTTAACAACTAGTCTGTCTGTTTTAACTAGCTAGCATGGGTATTCAGAACAGTGTGCTAGGTAATTTATCAGTATTTCCTTGGTACTTCTTCTTAGCAAGATACTCTGCTAGGTAGGATCATAGAATGATGGAAAGGACCTTTGAAATTGTCTAGTTCAAACCTTTATTTTAAAGATGTGGAAACAGAGACCCAAGGAAAGTGACTTGCCCATTGGTACCACAGGTAGTATCAGAGGGAGGATTTGAACCCAGGTCCTCTTGAACTGTAATACTAGCACCTTTTTGATTACCCTAACAAGCAAGTCATTTCTAACAATAATTAACTCATGTGGCTGGTCCTTTAAGATCTGCAAAAATCTTTACTTATAACTCTATGACACTGATAACGCAAATAATAAGAATGACAACTCATATTCCTCTTGTGCCTGAAAGTTCACAAAGCATCATGGTATTGTTGTTCAGTTATGCCCAACTATTCCTGGGGTTTTTTTCTTTGAGGTTTTCTTGTCAAAGATACTGAACTAGTTTGTCATTTTCTTCTCAAGCTATTTTATAGGTGAAAAAACTAAAGCAAGCAGGGTTAAGTAATTTGCCCAGGATCACCCAGCCAGTAGTGTTTCTCAGGCCAGAATCAGGTTTTCCTGATTCAAGGTTTTTCTTGAATTCTGTTCTCTGTGCTACCTGACTGCCTTTATTTGTTTCAAAAATAACCCCAAAAGAAAGGATGTGTCACTGTATTGCACCCATTTTACAGATGTATATAGTGTAATTTTGAGAGGTTAAATTACTAACCCATGATCACAGAGCTAAGGCTGGTACAAAAGTAATATCAGGTTCAAAACTCAATTGCCTACACCAAGCTGTCTATACTTTTCAGTTGTTTGTGTTCATAGAAGTGTGAGATAGGTAGGGGGAAAAAAAGAGTATGCAGATGTCTCAGTGCAAATCCAAGTCCACTAAAGGAAGTGATTCGCAGTGTATGTCCAACTGATGATATACCACCAACATTCAGTTTATACATGAAGGACACTTTTCATAAATTCACAAAGACCAAATTTGAAAAAATTTGCATTAGAATACGATAGTGAAGTTAAGATCCCACTAAGCTTGTGCCTTCTGTCTCCAAATTATACTTGTTTTGTGGCTATTTTGCATGATATATTTTATATCTATTTTGTGTATACACACACACACACTATTTCTCCCATAGCATGTAACTGCCGTGAGGGCAGGGACTACCTGACTTCTATCATTGCATCTTTATTACCTGACACAGGACCTAGTACATAAAAGGTGCTTAATAAATGCTTTTGATTGATTGTTCAAAAACTATAAAGAAAGCTTCCCTTCATCAATAGTATAATGAAAGAAGGATTGTATTTACATTTTTTTAATTGTTCTATCGTGGGGCAGTGGGTAGAGTGTTGAGCTTAAAGTCAAGAAGACTCATCTTCCTGAGTTCAAATCCAGCCTTAGACACTTACTAGCTGTAGGACTCTGGACAAGTCACTTAAAGTCTGTTTGCCTCAGTTTCTTTATCTTTAAAATGAGCTGGAGAAGAAAATGGCAAATCAGGCCAGTATCTTTGCCAAAAAAAAAAAAAAACAAAACTCCAAATGGGATCACGAGGAGTTGGACACAACTGAAATGACTAAACAAGCATTTGAATTAATCATGTGATGAACTAACTCATAGTGGTGCTTAGCTGTGTATAAAATGACCAGATTTGAGAAATATCAAGACACATCGAAAGATATCTGTGTGGGAAGCCTTTTGGTTGGAAGTTAATCCAGGTGTTTATTTCCCATCAGCAATTTTGAGCTTTAAGGATTAGAGTGTAGGAGGTCTAAGAGATGGGCATGATCAGAGAGGACCAAACAGAAAGCCGCAATTCCCAGAAAGTGTGAAAATTACATAAAAGAAGCAAAAGCTGTATGGCTTGATAAATAAGATGTTTTGAGCAAGAAAACCAAAAAAAAGCCCAAGGATGGAAAAAGGGAAGCATGCCAAGACCAAAAGTTGGCACCTAATGTTACACAACTCTTTACTTTAATGATGCATAGACCAAGGGTAGGACTTTCCAATTGGACTTGCCATTTCCTTGACATAAAGAACTCCAGGATGAGGAAATTCCCTTTTCCCAGGCAAGCCACCACCTTCTCTGCAACTGCCTGAGGCACTGAGACCCCCACAGTGTGTCAGAGGAAAAATTTCAACTAAGGTCTTCCTGACTCTGAGGCCAGGGCTCCATCCATTTCATCCCAATATCCCTCTAAGGAGGCAGATTATTTGTTTTTCCTTCCATCGATATGTCCATTATGATGGTTTCCTCAATTCATCAGGCTGTTTGTGTAGGAGGAGACAATTTGGCTTAGTGTTAGGTATTGCTTCACTTTGTCTGCATGGGCATTCAAAGAGCATGCCAACACACTGAGCCCATGCTCCATCTATGCCTGCAATTGACCTAGAGATAATTTTTCGCACAATTAGTGTCCAGTTTCCCTTTACCCTGCATCCTACCCAACAATTACCCACTATCACAGCCTGGCAGCAGTGATCTAAGCCTTAAGAATCCTCTTTCTCTGGCCTTTCTCCCCACTCCTGCAGGTCAATCATTATTTCTAGTCACCAGAAAGACATACCAGTCTTGGCCAGAACCTGCTCCCCCTGCCAAGGGCTGCCCCAACAGTGGTAATCCCACCAGCAATGGTGAAAGAAGAGGCAATTTTCAAGAGTGAAAACAGAGTGTTCCTTGGAATCCTTGCCTTAACGTAGATAATCAGAAGCCATCTCAGACCAGTAAAAACAGGCAGATTCTGATGGGCCCTGAGCAATTTTTGAAAGAGGAACAGAAATGGTAACAGTCCCTCCCTGAAGTTTGGTTGTTTCTTGAAATCTTTGAAATATCCAAGCACTTCTTGGTTTCATTTACTGCAAGAAATAGATAAGCCACTCATTATAATGCCTTACACACTGAAGATCTTCAAATGTATATTTTATGAACAAATGGATATGACTTAAGTAAATCTCAATTTGACTCAAATTGTAGGAGGAAGACTTTCAGGGAAGTTTGTTCTCAAAAGTCTTCCTGTCTGGAAATAATCTTAAAAATACCTTAAGTAGCTTTGGTCTTAGGAATTGCTCCACTCCTCATCCCACACCTCTACCTGTTGTGAACAGCTCTGCTGATGACATCTTGGTCCACAGATAATTTGAGAAGGCAGAGATGCCTCAAAGGAACCAGTTCTAGTAAAGTGGTATCATCGAGATCAGTGTAAGGAGAAAGTATGCTGTAATCTTTACCAGCAACAGCTGGTTTGATGAGTGGAGTTAGAAGTTTCCAGATGAAGCCATGTCATTTCTATATTAATCAACTTCTATAAACACACCAAAAAAAATCAGCTGCTTGAAACCCAGAGTCGTGGCAGAGTGCCTTGGCAAGCCCATCATTAGAAATCTGGGAACGTCATTTAGCAAATATCACAACTATAAGGAGATTTCTATTTCTATGGCAAATTTTTTCTCATGAGTAAGAAGAATCACCTTTTTCTGTCTTAAATATCATTCCATCAAAATCCATACCCATCAGATACATCAGGAAGGGCATCCACATTAATCTGGTCATGAGGGAGCTTTATTTTTTAATTCCTTGTTTTCCTTTTTCCAGAAAAAAAATCCAAGTTAGCCAAAATGTAGCTATATGTAGAAAGTTTAACATGCTGCTGACACTAGATAAAAAAAGAATCAAATATCAGTCTGGTTTTGGATCATTGTTGCTTTGAAGAAAGTTAGGGATTGTGAGAGGTGGAAGTGAAAAATAAGTGAATTCTAGGTATGAGGGATAGGGAGAAATACAAATGCTTGGAGGCAAGAGAAGGGATGCCAGTTTCTGAGATAACAAAGAAGTAAATTTGGCTGCTTGGAGAGATATGTCAAATAAATCTGGAAAGGTTCACGGAACCAGATTTTGATGAGCTTTAAATGTCAACATGAGTGGTTTCTATTTTACACTAAAATAAATATGTAGCCTATAGAACCATGTTGGTGAACCTATGGCAGGTACACTGTAGGCAGGTACCCCTACTCCTCTGCTCAGCAGCCCAATTGGAGCACTTCCACCCTCCCATGTCTAGGGTAAGGGAGTGAGGGCATAGTTTGGGCACTTGGTCTCTAAAAGGTTCGCCATCACTGCTATAAAGGTTCTTAAGTAGGGAACAACAGTCAGGCTATGCTCTAGGAAGATTATTTGGCAATATAGTAATTACAAAGGGAGTCATTGATGACTGCTGGAATATGCTAAGCTAGAGGTAATGAGGGCTTGAAATGAGACAATATCCCAGTGAGTAGAAAGGAGGGGCCAATATGACAAACAGTGTGGAGGTAGAATCAGCAACACTTGTCAGCTAATCTTGCAACCCAGATACAAAAGGCCTTCTTTCAATGATCCAAAGAGGTAAACCAAGGCAACCTTTAATGCTCAGAATTGCAAATGTGAGCAATATCTAATACATTTGGTCAATAAAAAGAGTCTATCTAATTGATCCAGATAATTAACTAAATTGTCTACATCCTTAAAAGCATTTATCATAAGTAGTTTTTCTCTTTATCCCTTGTTTTTATTTTAATCTTTACAATGTCAAAAAGCCATATCTGCATGCCAGATTCTTATTCTCTATCACTCTAAAGCAGTAGTTCCCAAACTTTTTGGCCTACCACCCCCTTTCCAGGAAAAATATTACTTAACACCCCTGGAAATTAATTTTTTTATTTTAATAGCTATTAATAGGAAAGATAAATGCACCTGTGGCCATCACCACCTCCCTGGATCGCTGTAGCACTCACTTTGGGAATCACTGCTCTAAAGCAAGGGTTCTGAACAATTATTGTGCTGTGGCCCCCTTTGGCATCAGTCAGGTGAACGAAGCCTATGCACCGCAGATGAATGCTTTTAAAATGCATAGGATTACAAAGAAAAACAATTATACTGAAATAACCATTATCAAAATATTTTTAAAAAACAAGTTCACAGATCCCAGGTGAAGAACCCTGGCTATAATAAAGGAAGTGCTATCTAAAAAACTGGGAATGTCCTCAGAACCTCAGGAATTAAAAAAAAAGAAAAAAGTTGTCCAAATTCCCCTCTAGACATACACAGGATGTCTGTCAGCTTTAAACCTGTGGTGTTTGAAAAATATAGAGCCCTGGAAAGGCTTGAGGCTAAATCTTTTTCTTCATCTCTAAATTGTTTTTCCTCTCTCTTGTCTGCCTAGGGGCCAGTTTTCTGGCTTCTGGGATAGCTCAGCTGCCAGTGATCATTTCTGTTGTTGTTTGGGTAAAAGTAACATATACTGGAAATATATATGTATGAAGCCGAAAGCATATGTATATAGAAAAAGTGGGTCAAGTTTGGGAAACACCATCTGTCAGTATCTTTGAGGGAATAGAGAAGAGAAGGAAAACATAAAGATGGAGCGTAAGGAGAAGCCTGACTGGGGGGCACCTCAGAGTTCTGTAGTAACCAACTGTCACTCCTTTAAGTGGAATAATTGCTTGGCAGGGCTGTAAGTTGGTGATGTGGCTTGCTAAGTGGAAATATACATTTGCAAGCATTTATATTAAAATGGCAGAACAGAAGAGTCATTGTGGAGCTTTCTCTTTTTTTTTTAAAGAAAACAAGTATTCTCATATGAGTTTAATTTCTGACTTTCAAGAAATAGAACTAAAAAACTCTCCCTTTAGGAATGGAGTAGCCTCTTATTTTATCTGGCATCATCTGCTAACAAGCTACTGTTGTTATTTATTCCTTCAGTCATTTCCAACTCTTCGTGACCTCATTTGGGATTTTCATGGCAGAGCTACTGTACTGGTTTGCCATTTCCTTCTCTGTCTCATTTTAGAGTCGAGGAAACTGAGGCAAATAGAGTTAATTGACTTTCCCAGAATCACAGCTAAAAAGTTTCAGAGGCTGGATTTGAACCCAGGAAGATGAATCTTCCTGGTTTCAGGTCCAACACTCCATCCAGTGTGCCCCCTAACGACTCTAACAAGTTATTGCATGTGGTGAATTTTTCCATTTCATTGAAGTTTACCACTTTAAGAAAAACCTGTTAGAAAATTGCGTCATGTAAAATGGAAATCTTTCTGAAGTACATTCGATATTTCCCCTGCCCTCTTAGACAATGAGATGCAATTTTACTATTTCATTGAAGACCTCTAGTTATAATTGTGGATATAAATTATTATAATGTTTTGCTACAAAGGGTTAAAGCCCCAGCCACCTCAACCTAGTTACAGCTTTGCCCCTGTGATGCTATGAAGGACCATCAAAAGATAAATTGAGACCTATACTAAAGAGCTAAACTACTACTTATATTTCTTCTGCCTGCTTTTTATAACGTGTGTCTCCTATCTCCATGGTCAGCTTTTTATTTCTTGCTCTCATGTATTCTCCTGATTTACTTTCAAGCCATTTGTCTGAGTAAAGTCCTAAAATTGGCTCTTCTTGCCTTCTCTGAGGGAAGAAACAGAACAGATTATAATTATAGTAATGATTAATTAATTATTATATCAATTAATATCATTTTTCCTTTATTCCCACTCATTTTTAAATTCACAATTCTTTCTGAAATGTATATTAACAGAGGTAGCTACAATAGAGTGCTTGATTCAAATTCACTCTTAGACATTTACTAAATGTTTAACCCTAGGTAAGTGAACTAACTGCTATCTGCCTGAGTTTCCTCACATGTAAAATAGAGATTAGAGCAACTAGGTGGTACAATGGATAGAGTGTCAGACCTAGCGGTAGGAAGACTCATCTCACTGAGTTCAAACTCAACCTCAGACACTTAATATCTATGTGACCCTGGCCAACTCACTTAATCCTGTTTGCCTCAGTTTCCTCATCTGTAAAATGAGCCAGAGAAGGAAATGGCAAACCACTCCAGTATCTCTGCCAAAACAACCCCAAATGAGGTCATGAAGAATCAGGCAAGACTGAAAAACAACGGAACATGACAACAAAAATTATGACAGCACCCACCATCCTGTTGTGAAAATAAAATAAGATGTTACTTAAAAGTGTTTTGAAAGCTTTAAGGCAGTATATAAATGCTATATTTGGTAGCAGTAAGATATCACACTAGGGCTTTGTGAAAAATCTATATCTCTTCTTATCTGAGACTGGTTGTAGACCTAGCAATGGCAGAATATATTCTTTCTACCACTGGGGATACTGAGGCAGTAAAGGAACTTATCGGAAAATATGGCTATTAGAAACAACCCCATGATGTTTTTATCCCAGGAATCCTTGCTCCTTACCACATAAATACAGAACCAACAGCAGAATATAGGCTTAAGTCGTAAAGTTAATTATTGTTAATTAAGCTAATTATGGTTCCCCAAAAGGTAAGCACCTCTTCTTAGGGGTCTCATCCCAAAATTTCTCTCCAAGAGGCTCACTAATGCCTTCAATCTCTTCAACAATGTTCAGAGTTTTCATCACATGGTGAGAGATAAGGCTTAAAACACAAAGGCCATAAGACAAATTAAATTCACTGTTGGGGGTAAATGACTGATACTGATACAGTTCTAGGGGACATGTTTTGCTGAATTGGGAATAACCACACAAAAGCACTAGATGACTGAACATGGAGATGTGGGAAATGGAGCAAAAAACACAGACATTCTCTCCTACCCCCACCCCCAAGAAAAGAGCTATACTCAGGAATTTTTTGCTTCTGGGGCAAGTGATACAAAAGATACCTTCATTTAAGGGATTGGTCTTGCGGAAGACTCATCTTCCTGAATTCAAATATGGCTTTAGATACGTACCAGCTCTATGACCTTGGGTAAGTCACTTAACTGTTTGCCTCAATTTCTTCATCTGTAAAATGAGCTAGAAAAGGAAATGATAAACCACTTTAGCATCTTTGCTAAGAAAAGCCCAAATGGAGCCACAAAGCATCAGACACAACTGAACATCAATGGGATATTTCCCTATGGTGGGGGGAGATAGAGACCCCAGGGCACAATTTTGATGTTACTAAGGGATGGAGGGAGATTAAGACGGGGTGAGGAAGAATACATCCCAATATAACACATGGTAGCTGTTTGTTTAAATAAGTTACTCTTGCTATCCAAATGTTAAGCTCTGTTGTTTCTCCTCCTGAAAGATTCACCACCTGTTCAATTCAGCACCCAGGGTTAAAGCCCCACCACCTTACTGTGCTTACAGCTTTGCCACATAAATAGATCTGAGATAGATTAGATATAAATATAGATATAGATGATATAGAGATATAGATATAGATATAGATATAGATACAGATATAGATGTAGATATAGATATAGATATAGATATAGATATAGATATAGATATAGATATAGATATAGATATAGATATAGATATAGATAGATATACTATGTTGCTTCAAAAGTAACTAAATGGGACTCATGATAGTTCACAGCTACAATTCAGGCATCTCACATTGCCCCAAGTAGTTACTCTTCTGTTTTTATTGTGGTTCAGTGATGTCTGCCTCTTTGTGACTCCATAGACCAAACTACTCAAGGAAGGGTTTTGTTTTGTTTTTGGGGAGGTGGTGAGGGCATAGAGCCTGAGATAGTTTTTTCCTTCTCCTTCTCCTTTTCCTTCTCCTTCTCCTTCTCTTTCTCCGGTGGATTAAGGCAAACAGAGGTTAAGTGACTTGCCCAGGCTCACGCAGCTAGTAAGTGTCTGAGGTTGAATTTCAATTCAGGTCTTCCTTTCTCCAGACCCAGGACTCTATCCACTGAGCCACCTCACTGCCTCCAATAAGGGGCAAAGTAAAAGAGATGGGGTTGGGGGGATGAGCAGATTTCACCTTTTGCTCATTTGTGCCTGGGCTTGCCTACAGCTGGCCCTGAACTAAGATGGTTAAGCATATTTGGGGTATGGCTGTAGCCCATCTATATTATAAATGTAATTTCATTTCTAGATTCTCCTGACTAAATCATTTGAACTTCACACTCACTGTTCATAACATTGTTGGAATCCCTTAATGAAATTATAACTCAAGCAAGCGATTTCATTCTCTGGTTGTAAATTAGCTTGAGCTGTGAGAGGGGTTCGCCAAGCGAAAACCCTTATCTGGGCTGATTCCTATTGTTCGGCAGGTCCAATAAGGAAGAGTCATTTGGGGCTCCAATTATTTATTGTTCAGTTTGAGGTGCGCCTTGTGCGGCTGCCTGGCCCCTCTCTACTGGAAACAATAGCTTTAAGCAAGTTGGTGAATGAATTTCAAATGGAAGCCTTGCTGCTGCTAGTGGTTCTCAGGGAAACAAAAAGATAATGGAAGAAGAGGCCCAAAGCTTCACCACAGCAAACTTAAACCTACAGGTCTGGCCAATATGCAGGGGAACTTATTAAATTTGAACTACCAACTCTAGCTGCTTTGACCTTTATAGTCTACTTGAGTGGGAGAATAAAAAAGAGAAAAGTCCTTACAAGAGAAAAAAAAATGACTCAAATTATTTGAATAATAGTTAGCCTAACGTTTACAAAGAACTTTAGTATATATGGCATCTTATTTATTCCTCACAACAAGTTGAGTGGGATATGTGCTATTATTATCCCCATCTTATAGATGATGAAACTGAGGCAAAAATGGGTTAAGTGAGTTGCCCAGAGTCACATTGGTGGTAAAGATATAAGGCAAGATTTGAACTGTCTTCTTGACTCAGCTATACCTTTCTGAAAAGTTGGTCCCACGTAGTTGACACATCTACAGAGAGTCAGAGTATCTTAGCACATCATCCCAACATAACTGTTTCCATTTGCCTCCAAGGCGTCAGCAATTCATGGAAAATAGAGATCTGATAGCAAGTAGATGGCCCAGTGGATAGAGTGCTGGGCCTGGAGTCAGGAAGACTCATTTTCCTGAGTTCAAATCTGACCTTAGACACATACTAGCTGTGTGACTCTGGGTGAGTCACTTAACCTTGTTTGTCTCAGTTTCCCCATCTGAAAAATGGACTGGACAAAGAAATGGCAAATCACTCCAGAACCTCTGCAAAGAAAACCCCAAATGGGGACCCAAAGATTTTGAGACACAACTGAAAACAAGTGAACAACTACAACATTCATAGGCTCAGAGTTATGGAGAAAGAAGGGAGCTAAAGTTCATTTAGTCTAGCCTTGTCATTTTATGGATGAGAAAATTAATCTTTAGAGAAGATAATTGACTTACTTGAGGTTATACAGGAAATAAGTAGCAAGAGATAGTATTTGAACTCACTTCCTGTGACTCCTGCTAAGGGCAGTACTCTTTCCACTCTCCCACAGGAATGACTCCATTAGCCCAGGTCTTTTTTCCTAAGGAAATATGATCAATTATCACACGTGTATAATGTGGGTGTATGTGGGCCCATTTCTGAAGCTGAAAGAGACTAAAAGAAGCCTCACTTAGGATATTTATCCTGGCCATCCTCTGAGAAAGATGAGGAGTACGGAGATTAAAGGAAACTGGGAATAGATGTAGATGGACAAAAAGGCCATTTACACTGTGACAAATTAGGCTTATCAACTAGAACTCAGCATTTAATGTGGTTTTCTTTTTTTAATCTCCCCACACCTAAATTTCTTTGTCATAAGGGAATGCTTTCTTGTAGGAAGAGGCAAAGAGGTTCAGGATAGGATTCAGGTGATGTCAAAATAAAATGACAATTGAAATGCATTTGAAAAAAATAAAGCAAACAAAAACTTCCCTGTTTTCAGTTCAATAGGTTAGAAACTGAAAACAACATTTCTTTTGACTCTCTTTGGCAGTCATTTTTCTCATCTTCCCATAGTGTCTCTTACCTATAATATATTACCATATAATTCTCTTTGGAAAATGTATTAGTGATTTTCTTCATTAGTAAAATTTCTAGACTTTTGTAGTCCTCCTGAGAGAAACCTTTGTTGTTGTTGTTGTTCCATCATTTTTTTCAGTCATGTCTGACTCTTTCTGACCCCATTTGGAGTTTTCTTGGCAAAGATATTGGAGTGCTTTGCCATTTCCTTCTCTAGCTTAGTTTACAGATGAGGAACTGAGGCAAACAAAGTTAAGTGGTTTGCTCAAAGTCACATGGCTAGTAAGTGTCTGAGGCCAGATTCGAACTCATGAAGATGAAGTTTCCCAACTCCAGGGCAAGTTCTCTATCCATTGCACCACTACATTTTGGTGATGGTAGAAGGGTCTATACAACTCCAAGGTATCTAAAATGCCTTGACTAGTTTATTCATCCTAGGGCCTCTACAGAGCTCTCTTTCTTATAATAAGGGCATTGGCCAAGAAGTCAGATCCTGGGTCCCACTCTTCCATTAACTTTTAACATATCTTTTAATTTCACTGAACCAAAGTGACTTTATGTTTAAAATGAAAAGGAGGACAAGGGACATGAATAGGCAATTTTCAGATAAAGAAATCAAAACTATCAACAAACACATGAAAAAGTGTTTGAAATCTCTCATAATTAGAGAAATGCAAATCAAAACAACTCTGAGGTACCACCTTACACCTAGCAGATTAGCTAACATGACAGCAAAGAAAAGTGGTGAATATTGGAGGTGATGTGGCAAAATTAGGACATTAATGCACTGCTGGTGGAGTTGTGAATTGATCCAACCATTGTGGATGGCAATTTGGAACTATGCCCAAAGGGCTTTAAATAACTATCTGCCCTTTGATCCAGCCATAGCACTTCTTGGTTTTTACCCCAAAGAGATAATAAAGAAAAAGACTTGTACAAAAATATTTATAGTCGTGCTCTTTGTGGTGGCAAAAAATTGGAAAATGAGAGAATGTCCTTTGATTGGGGAATGGCTGAACAAATTGTGGCATATGCTGGTGATGGAATACTATTGTGCTCAAAGGAATAATGAACTGGAGGAATTCCATGTGAACTGGAAAGACCTCCAGAAATTTGTGCAGAGGAAAAGAAACAGAACCAGGAGAACATTGTACACAGAGACTGATACACTGTAGTAAAATCAAACATAATGGACTTCTCTACTAGCAGCACTGCAAGGAACCAAAGCAAGGCTCAAGGACTCATGAAAAAGAATGACTGCTTGAATGCATGGGTTGAGGCGGACATGATTGGGGATGTAGAATCAAAACTACCACACCAATGCAAATATCAACAATTTGGAAATAGGTCTTGATCAATGACACATGTTAAAACCAGTGGAAATTCGCATCAGCCATGGTGGGGAGCTCTGGGGGTGAAGGGCAAAGTAAGAGCATGAATTATGTAACCATGTTAACTTTTCTAAAAAATAAATATTAATAAATATTTAAAAAAAAGAAAACTAGCCACATTCAAAGGAAGAACTGTGGGAGGAGAAATACAGAGGAAAAACAATTGCTTGAACACGTGGGCTGAGTGGGATCTTATTGCAGAGGTAGATACTTACTGATAACTCTAGTCCAATTATCAATATCAATTATCAATATCAATATGGAATTAGGTCTTAATCAATGATACATGTAAAACCCAGTGGAATTGTGTGTCAGCTACAGGGGTGGGAGTTTGAGGGAGAGGGAAAGAACATGAAACATGTAAGTATGGGAAAATATTCAAAATAAAAATAAAAAATTTTAAAAATAAACAAATAAAAAGTAATCAATACATTAAAAAAAAAAGAATATTCCTTCAAGATCAGGTATCTTGAACTTCTCTGGGGCTGGGATTCCCTGCCATTTGCTAGTCTAATATTAAGGATCCCTTTCACTATTAAATTGAGTTGAGAACAATGAGACTTCACTGATAGCTTCTCATAAAACTACTGCAAGAAAGATCTTCATCATTATTATTTTGCCTGTAATGTTGAGAATGTCCTAAATATTGAAAACTGGAGTCTCAAAGTCCACTAAAACTATTGCTCATGTATCCCCATTAATGTTTTTACCTTCAATAGTCAGCCAGAGGGCACAATTCATTTAGAACAAAGTTATTTCATAAAATGACATGGTAAGAAAAGTAGCAATAATATCTATAATAATTAAAATTAAATTATGAGGCTGCTAGTAGCTTTAATAACTTCATTGCATCAAAGTAGTAATAGTAAAGCAAAGGAAATGTAGGAAAGAGGTAGAGAGTTACTTAGCTCACTACCCTATTGGCCACCATGATGGATTGAAGCTCATCACCAAAAAGGATTTCTTCAGGATCCATGCTCTAGTCAGAAGACTCCAAACAGGCCTGTGGTCTGACCTTATAAGCTCTTTTCTCTACCCTCTAACTCTTTTCACATCTCAGGAACCAATCATAGTTTCTTAATTTGGCTGGCACTGACCAGGAGGGCAGTGCCTGTGGAATCAGTTTCCCACTTGTTGGTTACTAGTTCTTTTAACTTCCTTTCTCTAAGGGCTATCTATACCTGAATAACTCAGTGGTAGATGACTTCCAGGTCACTGATTGATGACATTAACAGAGTGACATAATGGAGAGAGAAATTCTCTTTCAACATATCTTTTCTTCATACACTGGGGCCATATTCATGAATACACATACTCCCCATAAGAAGAGTGGAGACAGATAGAGCTAAGGATTACACATTGACACATAGGTAACACAAATAAGGAGATATGCAATAGGGACACTGTGTCCAAGGCATGCATTTAGAAGGGTGCACAAATAAAGGACATTTGTGGCTAGGGCACCTGCATTGAGGGACAACTGACCCCACGGATGGTCAGCGGGGCTGCTGCTATTTTCTAATGGTGCTATTACTTTCATGCACTGGGGCTGCTTCCAATTGGACTATACAAAATGCTGTTTCACTGAATGCAGTCTCTACCAGATGTTGCTAGTCAGTACATCACTTAGTATGTGGCTTTGAAGCTTCTCAATGCTTTTGGTTTTTGACTTCAGCTTAAATATTTGCCTATCACCCACCTTCCAGGTTTGTTGTAAGGATCAAAAGATCACTTAGCATTTAACACAGTGCCAGGCTCATAGAAAGGGCCTAATAAATGTTTGTTCCCTGTCTTCTCACTATGTGTTTTCTTTTTTATGAGGAGAACAGGCTCTGAAGTACTCTTAATTCAAAATCCATTCTTTGAGAACCTATGTGTCAGTCCTCAGGGAAAGCCTTCTCTGAAGGGAAAAACAAAACAATACAGAACTCCTCAAAACTTCTGCTTTTTTCTTTTAGGGGGTAATGGGTCCTCTTCTTTTCGGAGTCTAGGTTACTGGTATCTCTCTTCTCTAACAGTAGATTCTCTGCTCTTTAGAACAAAGTAGAAAGACATTCCTAGTGAAGCTAATGACCTCAGGCTCAAGACTGTTTTTTCTTTTAACTAAACTACCTATTTCAGGGTTTTGGATCTCTGATTTATGATGGTGCTTCCTGATTTTAATCTTGGAAGTTTAGACTACACGTGGACATAATCTACTTAAGGGCTGATTGTCCAATAACTACCCCAAAACTTTGAGGTTTCTTTTTTTTTTTTTTTTAAACTCCAATTCTTTCTGTTTTCTCATGTAGATGAGTTATGAGGGGAAGGGGTTGAGGAAGGCCCAGGTGTCAAGTTTACCTTCTCTCCAATTCAACTGGTCACATTCCTGGCTTTTCATATGTAGATGTGGCCAGGAAAGCCTTTCCCAGCTCCAATTATTTCCCTGTACTGTAGGCTAACTCTTTCACAGATTTATTCACTGGTGCACCATTTAGGAAATGACTATGGTCACCATCCAACAAACTGATTTCACAGGCTGGAAGAGGTTTTATGGAATCATAGCATAGTAGACCTAGAAGGAACTAAAGGGATCAACTATTTTCATTTTGCAAATAGGGAAGAACAAGAGAATGAAATGACTAGCTTAATGTCACATAGCCCAAAGCAGAGCCCAGGTCTCTTGTCTCTCAGTCCAATATTTGTTCTTTTTTTAAATTTTTATTAAGAACATTATTAATGCCTTTTGTTTGATGCCCATTTTGTCCCTATACTCTTTCTACTCCATTGAATCCTCTTTTGTAACTGAAAAAAAAAGTAAAACAAAACTGACCTTCAAAGGTTCCAAGATTGATAACATATACAACATTCTGTGCCCATAATGCCTCACACCTCTACTAAAAGGAGGGAAATGAGTTTCATCATCTGTTACCCAGAACCAAGATTGATTGAAGAGTTTAGCATTCAACTGTCTTTTGGGCACTCACATTTTTATAGTCATTGTTATATATTTCTTTGGTTCTGCTAACTTTGCTCTGCCACGGTTCATTTGAATATCCCTCTTTTTCTCTGAATTCCTCATTTTGTTTTTCTGATGGTGGAATAAGATTTCATCACATTCATGTACCACAATTTGTGCAGCCATTCCTCAATCAATGAGCTCCCTTCTGTTTCCATTTTTTGATATACAAAAAGAGTTGATATGAGAGTGTGTGTGTATTATATATATATATTTTTTTTTTAAANCCCACAAGTAGTTGTCAGTCTTCCTTCAGGATCTCTGGAAATCTGAGGTCTCCCAGAGTCAGTTGCAACTTGTCTCAACCACCATGGAGTCCTTCTCAGAGAGAGCAAGCCACTACCTGCTTCCCCTTTCCATTGTGGAATTCTCCAGCCCTTCCTGTTAGGTCTCCTAAATGATAACTTAAGTAATCTTCCTCATAACAGGTAGAATAGTGCAGGGCCTGGAGTCGGGAAAACCTGAGTTTAAATCCAGTCTCAAACATTAAATAGTTGTGTGATCCTGTTGGGTAGAAGAAGTCACTTAACCCTGTTTGTCTCAGTTTCCTTATCTGTCAAATGATCTAGAGAAGGAAATGACATCTTTGCCAAGAAAACCCCAAATGGGGCCACTAAGGACCAGATTGTGGATTTAATAAGAGGTAGTATTTATTTAATGCTTTATGTTTTCCAGTGTCTTACAAATACTAGGCTATTTAAACTTAAGAATTAAAGGGGTCTGATTTTTACATGTTTTTTTTTCATATTAACAAGCATCTTTGTTGTGACTCTCATATTTGCATCTATTACATTCAAAGAAATAGAAACCTTATGGTAGTCCTTAAAAGAGTGGGTTATTTTTCCCTTTTCTTTACTTCTTTTTTCAGATTTAAATGGTGCTATTTGCAAACCACAAATGTGTTTCCTTCGTGTTTTCTGCCACCAGCAGTAACATGATCTCTACTTCAGAAATTTTGCCTATTAATCACTTAGAGTCTTTCAGCATCAGGTAGTTGCCAGAAAGCTGGCAGCCTCAGACACCTTGGTTCTAGTCCTGCCTCTCTCCCAGACCAGCTGTGAGACCCTAAGAAAATCATTAACTCTCATTGCTTCAGAGGTAAGACTCACAATCCACGAGCTGTATGCCCAGCACCATTTCCCAGTGGGCCCAACCAGATAAAAATATCATTAGTAAATGTTTATCAAGATAAATAAAAATATAATACAGCATAGATAGTTAATTTGTAGCTTTCTAAGCCAATGTACATCCTACAGGGGTCTATTTCTATTTGAATTTGACCCCTCTGCCTAGAAAACTAAGGCAATCAGTAGCATGGCATAGAAGGTACCCACCTACACTGATGATAATAATAACATCATGCACAAAATGTGATGTTTGCAGAGGACTTCAAGGCTTTCTAGAGTGCTTGAAATATATTATTTCATTTCATCTTAACAGCAACCTTGAGAGACAGTTCCTATAATAATCCTCATTTTACGAAGAAGTAAAGTGAAGCTATGAAAGGCTAGTGACTTGTCCAAGGTAACAAATCTCACAAGTATGTAGGGCAGACTTCAAACTCAGGCTTTTCAGATGCCAAAGTCCATACCCTATCAACTGTACCAACTAGAACTTCTGTATCCTACAGTGTCCCATACCAACAAGCCTATTTCCTATTCTGCCCTTGCTTTTCCACCCCTACTTATCCTTAAATCACATGAAAATAGTCCTTAGAAATTTTCTTTTAAATTCCTGTTTTAGAAAGTCATACTCTTTTTGAGGGAAGATTCTCTTCTAACCTACTTAGCCAACAAGTACTTGGGAGACAAGACACCCAGAAAATTGCAAATAATACCAAATAGAATATAATTGACACTAAAATGTGTGGTAGACCCCAAATGCAATACTAGAAAAGAAGAGGCAACCAATGAGGACTTAAGTCATAATGGAAGGTATCATAGAAGAGATCCTTGAACTTGAAAGATGTATTTTTTTGAAGATGTATACTCCTTTCACAAATAAGTAGTAGAGGAGATGCCTTCTGTGAGGAAAGAAGTGTATAAGATAAGCAAAGACAAAAGCTTTCTAATGAGGGAATGGAATTTCACTAGAAACCCTGGAACAGTCAGAGTTTCTTATTGGGTTATAAGATGGTACAAAACATAGGTCTATATTGGTAAACCTATGGCATGCATGCCCGGATGGTACTGCTCCCTTCCCCTCTCCACAAGATCCTGAAGACATTTCTCTCATCACCTGCCCCTCTGCCCAGCAGCCCAACAAAAGCGCTTCCTCCCTCCCCTGTCTGGGGTAGGGCAGGAGGCTCACATGCAGCATGAGGGGCACAATTTGAGCACTCAGTCTCTAAAAGGTTCGCCATCACTGGCCTAGATGGTGCCGTGTACCAGTACTGAGCCTTGGAGCCAAGAAGAATCTTCTTCTTTAGTTCAAATCTGGTTTTAAATCCTTACTAGCCGTGTGACCCTGGGCAAGCTACTTAAAAATGTTTGCATTAGTTTCTTCATCTGTAAAATGAGGTGAAAAAGGAAATAGCAAACTACTCTCTAGTATCTTTGCCAAGAAAAACCCCAAATGGGGTCACAAAGAGTTGGACTAACCTAAAACAACACAAGTCTATGAGTCCCTTCATTTTGTTTTGTCTCAGTCTTCAGTGGTTCCAACATTGCTTCATCGTCCTCTCTATAGAAATAGGCATCCTTACCAAAAGAGTTGCAGTAGCTTTACTAAGGCAAAAGAAGAAATGTATCTTTGTTCCTTCTGTCAAAATAACTCAGTCTCTTAAAGCAGTTAAGTGTAAGCTTAAGAAACTTAAGCTATGATCCTCATAATGGGAATTCTGAATACTGGGGCCACTGTCATGGAGAAAGTGTAACCTTATGGCTAGTAAAGGATAGTCTTGTCCATCAGAAGAGAAGTCCATTGAAACAGAGTGCCAGAGAATGATCATCCCAGCTTTACTAAAGTTTTAAGCTCTCTGACTCAGGCCATTCCAGGACAAGATCCAAACACTGAGAGAGGAGATATTATATCCTCCCAGGAGAATGATGAGAGTCAACATTTCCTTCATCCCTTGAGTCATATGAGTGATTTAGCAACACCTTTACCCAAGAGGTTCCTGCCAAGGCGCTACGTTAGTAGAGGGAGTTTTCTCCCTAGGAGTCTCCTATCCCACTGAAATTAGTTCTGATTTTAAAAAAAAGAAAATATAATCTCAAACCATCTTCTGCCCTCCCATCTTACCATGCCCACAGGAAAAACATTTTGCATAACCAAGCTAGTGTGGATTTTGCAAATGTCAAGATATTAGTTTAAAGCCAACTAGGAAGACTGGTAAGTAAGCAAATACACTGCCAAAACATCTTATAATTTATTCTAAAATTAAATGTTTGTATTAGACAGTGTATTGGATTATTCACATCATTTCCCTGGTCCCCACAACCCATCCCACATCAGCAGAAAGGAGTCGAGTCCATGCCTTTATAATAATCTCCTCCCTAACCAACACAGAGGAAAGCTGGGATTGGACTTTAAGAAAAAATACCCTTTGGGCTGCTTGGCAACAAGATAACCTTCAACAGGAACAATATTATCTCTTCAAATGTAGCGTAGCGTATCGGATGGCTAGTTCTCCAGGGCCCTCATGACCCACAGACACCGGCAGTGTCATTATTAGTGATGCATTCTAGTTCTGAAACCCTCTTGCTGATGCAGACAATATAGTGTGATGCTCATGTGTATAATGACCAGCCAAAGGAGAACAGGAAAGATCTGGAAGACGATAAGGAAAGAGGTTCTAAAGACCATCAGAATCTCTTCTCTGTGTACCTTTTCCTTAGCTACATAGACACAAGCGTATATAGATCCTACTAAAGTTGATAATGGTAATGGCATCATATCTGAAATTAAAAATCCCTAATCCTATTTCTCCAAATTCAGATAACAACAAGTTAATAGAATTTACTATACTTCTAAAGGACCTCCCCATTAAGTAAGGAGATCTGAACAGTAATAAATTCACATCACAAATAAGATGCCTCACTTAAAAACAAAATTATAACCACATTCATAACTTTATTCTTATTCTTCCCTTCCCAGCCTCTCTCCCTCTCTCCCATGAAAGAAAAGTCATTTCATTTTTAATGTCCTAAGACACTAAGGGATAGACACTGGTCCTACACTCTCTACCCTGGCAGTAGCACAATCCCTGCCACTGTGTAGTCTTTGAGCTCCTAGGTTAAGGGACTTTCCCATTGTTACGTAGTCCAGGATGTGTCAGAGGAAGGATTAGAACCTCTTCTTCCTGGTTTCAAAGCTGGGCTTATTCTCAATTATACCATTTTTGTTGTTGTTGCTCAGTCATTTTTCATTTGTTTCCTGTTCTTCATGACCCTGTTTGGGGTTTTCTTGGCAAAGATACTGAAGTGGTTTGTTACTTCCTTCTCTAGCTCATCTGACAGATAAGGAGACTGAGGCACAGGGTTAAGTGCCTTGCTCAAGGTCACAAAGCTAATAAATGTCTGAGACCAGATCTGAACTCAGAAAGATGTCTTCCTGAATCCAGGCCTGGTACTCTATTCACTACTTTACCTAGATGCCCATATTGCCTATCTAATCCTCTAAACTTAAATTATATTTGCTGACACCTTTCGTCAAATAAGATAATGTACTTATAAGACTCGGGAGATAAAACAGTGTGTAAAAGACCCAGGATGGAAATAATTTCATTTTGCATTTTCTCTTATATCCACACATCTGATTTAGACATTTCCTTTTAGTGCTCTACTCTCTTCAAATTACTCGTGATTGTTCTAGGATGGCTGCTTACAGTATTTATCTAATGTAGTTTGGAGTCATTTGTGGCTTTCTTTTTTTCTCTTTGAGAATTTCACAATAGAAGTGCATGGATAATCTAATGTCTCCCACACAGATCCAGTAAAAGCTACATTTCACCAATAATCTATTTAAAAGCTTTATCTGATAAAAATAAAAAAAAGAAGGACAAAACAACTTAGCAGCAGTGGATTTAGATAGAACCCAAAAGCAAGACAGTCCTGTCACCAATCAGGTTGCTGGGCACAGATCTTTAGTCAAGAAAAAAAGACTTTGGGAACTGAGTTAAAAAGCAGAAAAATTTGTAGGAAGAAATAATATGACTCTGGGCTTAGAGCTTCACACTGGAGAGTTTAGAATTCAGGACTGCATTGCTGGCTTCACCATAGATTGTCCATGGCAGGAACAACAATTGGGAATTGGGCCAAATTTCGAAATAAAGTTTTTAGTATATAAAACTTTACCTTATTTGTACCAGTTTCTATCCTCTAAACAAAGTAAGTAATTTTCCATTATTCTAGCACATCAGAAATAATTTCTGGGGACAGGACTTGTTCTTCCCTTTTCATTTCTACTTATAAATATAAAAAGGACTCTTTATTTCACCACCTTATGGGTTTACCCAACAATGAAGCTTAGGGACAAGTAGAGAAACTTTTATAATCTAGCCAGAAGAATTCAGGACTCCCTATAGGCCTGTTTCCTCATCTATAAAACGAAGGGGGTTGGCCTAGATAATTTCTGAGATCCCAAGACTACATCTGTAAACATGTAATCATTTCTAAAAACTTAAACAGAAGTTTGTTATAAAAAGAAACTACATTAGAATGAGGCAAAATACACAGGAGTGAGCAACATAATAAAATCTTTTGGTTATGTCTGCAGAGAAGCAACATGAAATCAATATGGTATGATGAATTTGTTGTTATTTAGTCATTCAATTCTTCATGACCCCATATGGGATTTTCTTGGCTAAGATACTAGAGTGGTTTGCCAATTCCTTTTCCAGTTCATTTGACAGATAAGAGGACTGAGGCAAACAGGATTAAATGACTTGCCCAAAATGACATGGCTAGTGTCTGAAACCAGATTTGAACTCAGAAAGACAGGCCTGGCACTCTATGTATTATATCATCTATTCAAAAAAGCCTAGGAAATGAAGAACTATTCTCCTAGTCCAAAAAACCTTGGTTCAAGCTCCATCTTTGATGCTTACTATGTGACCCTGGACATTATTTAACTTGTAAAGTATTCCACTACTCTCTAGTACTATAAATGATAGAGAAGGTCCTGACCTACAAAAGTAGAGGTAGCTTCCTTACCAAAGGCTTCCCTATACCAGGGAAGTCACCTGTGGGTCCAATCACTATCCTAAAAGAAATAACTATGTAAGGTGAATGAATGCATGGATGGATTAATGGATGAATGAAAGAATAGGGAAAACATTTACAAACTCTTTGCTCTATGCAAAGCACTATGCTAAATTCTGAGACACAAATAGAAAATCAAGACACTCTCTTGTTCTTAAGAAGTTTGTATTCTACTAGTGGCAATAAAACACATTAAGGAAGTTTCAGCTATAAATCAGATAGCACTTAACAGTGTCTGGCACATAGTAGGTGCTTAATAAATTTTTATTGACAGAACATCCTCATGGTCCTCAGCATCCAGCAGCAGGGCAGATGGCAATATATCTTCCTGTGTCATTTCCATTTGTGGACGTGTATTAATTTCTTATGTTGGTCCATTTGGCAATGCCAAAGATTTGAGTTGTGAGAATTTTATTTCCCTAGGCTTGAGTAGCTATGACTGCTGAGGAAGCAGCAACTCCAGCACCTGCAGAGTCAATTGCCCGGTTGCATCTGTGCAAGGGTTGTTTCCCTTGCCTATAACTGAGGGTCTGGAAAACATTGCATGTGCCTTGATGGTTTTATAAATTCGTGTGTATGTGAATGTAAGTTGATTGTCTCCTTAGTTATGTTAAGCTTTAAATACACAGTAAAAACTTGTTGGCACTCCACAAGTGCATACTAACCAACACAGAAGAAGAAACACAGTCAAGTTCTGAAGAGCAGAATGAAGTCAATATAGAATCAGAGATTTGTGCATGTAATGATTTACACACGTCATGAGAGACTAGAGAGGGCCAGCGTGAGTTGGGAGAACTTCAAATACTGTCACTGTCACAAACTGTGGGACATTGGGTAAGAAAGGGAATTAATCTCTCATCATATGAGTTAATAACCCTCTGAAGCTCTAAGATACAGTCGATGAGATACTAATCTAGAAAGGCAGAGAAGGCTTCCTTGCATACTGGTGAATTCATACGTCTTCCCCACATCCCTGCCAAATTATATACTACAGCTAAGATGGGTAAGAGAATAGCTGAGGTTCTAGACTTCCAAACCTTCAAGTTTTGGGATTTAATTTGGACAATAATTTTGAAGGAATTATAACTTAGAAACTTTGAGGAGGGGGTATGTGGGTGTGACAGACAGAGGAAGAGGGAGAAAAAGGAAGAGAAAGAAAGAAAGAAAGAAAGAAAGAAAGAAAGAAAGAAAGGAAGGAAG
>NC_058134.1:83861824-83906582 GCF_016433145.1 Gracilinanus agilis
GAAAGAGAGAAAGAGAGAAAGAAAGAAAGAAAGAAAGAAAGAAAGAAAGAAAGAAAGAAAGAAAGAAAGAAAGAAAGAAAGAAAGAAAGAAAGAAAGAGCTCAGTAATCCTAGAATAGGAAGGTGAAGAGCTCTATTTTCAAAGAAAAAAGTTGGTTTCTCTTTCATAAATATGTTTTATTTTAATGTTCAATGGATAAAACTGGCCTAAACACTGCAGTAGGACCTCATTATATGCAAACTCAACACATGCAAATTGAGTTATATGCAATTGGCAATCAAAAAAAAAAAATAAAAATAGAAACATACATAAAATAAAGCGAATTATGCACTAAATCTGTGCTATTTTCCCAAGTAGCATAATAAATCCTCCAACAGTTCATGCAATCACACTCATTCTTGCTCTGAGAAACACTAGTGTGAGTCATCACATCATTGTGCATCAAACATTAGTTCCCACATCAGTCTTTGTCCAGAGTTTTTCCTTGTAACAAGTTGTGTCTGAATCAGACAAGTGCTTCTCTTTGTTTCATTAATCCTATTCCATTATTATTAATGGCCCCAAAGTACAAGAGCAGTGATTCTGGTAGCTGTGATAAACCTAAGAAAAGTTGTAATGTGCCTGAGAATGTTTTATGAGAAATACTCATAATTTCACTAATATGTATGATTTTTCTCCTTGGACAAAGGGTCTTATTCACAAAAAAATGGGGTTCTACCAAATATTAAGGAGCAGATTCAGGCTCTTTGATTTACAGCTAAAAGTGTAGGGAGAGAGAGACAGATAAGGAGACTGGACAAATGGATTCCACTAGGGAATGGATGCTGTCATAAAATGGAACAAATATGTAGATAAAACCAACAACAATTATAGATACAAATAACTTCTCACTTTTATTTGGTGGTGCTAAAAATTCAACAAAACATAAGCAAAATCAATACATAGCATATCCTGTTCCAACCAGACTACCCTGTGAAACAAGGCTTTTCTTTGTCTCCCAACTTTCTTTTACACATGAGAAGTAAGTCTGTAGAAAGCTATTAACAGAAAATATATGAAGAATATTCCTCCAGAGAAAAGTATAACTGATCCTGAATCTTTGATGTGAAAAGAGAAAAAGTCAAATTTGTTAAATCATGTTTCAAATTTGATCAGAAAAGCATATGAGATCACCATGGCAAGAAAAAAGGTACTACTTGTCTTGCCAGATCACCTGGAGTCTTGCTCACATTGATTGAATAGAATTGAAATGAGATGGTGTAAATAAGACTGTTTCAAAGAAATTCAGTCTCCCTTAGCTTTTAGGCATCCTAAGGAGGAGTTAAATATGAATCTCTTTTGCACTGAAAGGATGACCCTTTTCAAAGTGTTTCCCAAATAAAATTAAACAGTGAAGAAATACAATATCTAAATTTTCTACCTCCAACCACTCCATCACAGAATCTAAGTTGGAAGGGTTCTCAAAAGCCATTCAATCTACCTGAACATACCTGAACAAGAATCTCCAACATCCTTAGCAAGTGGTTACCAGCCTCCCCTGAAACTTCCAGCCTGTGATATTATTTCTGCCCTCTATCGATAAACAGAACATATTTCACCTCTCTTTCATAAGACAACCATTCAAATTCTCAACAGCAGCAATTGGGTCCCCTTCAAGTATATATTTTTTAGCATCCAGTGCCTTCACCATCCTAATTTCCTTCCATGAACTAAATCCAACTTGTCAATGTTCTTCCTAAATGGCTCAGGGTATAGAAAGCTAGGACCAGGGAAGAAAGGACCTAAACAAGATGCAAAGAAGTAGATGAAATACTAAGTACCAAGACAGCACACTGGATTGAAGACCAGAAGATCTAGGGCCAAGTAAAAACTCACTTCATCGCTTAAGTTTGTTTCTTCATCTGCATAAATGATCATTTTGCACTAAGTATACCTAATATGTAGGGGTTACTTGCCACTGTAAAAGTTTTGAAATTCCCTGAAAAAAAGTATCATAATTGCATTTATTTATTAATTTTATTATAACACTGTGCACTTAGCCGGGGCGGGGGGGGGGGGAAGGGAGAGAGATTTAAGCTATTAAAGTTTTAAAACTACGCTAAGACTTTAGGAACTCTATACACACATATATATTTTTCTTGAATAGACACAGGAAGTCGACAGTGTAGAAAGCAGAGTGAATTGCTTTTGGAAGTCTGTACCATTTTTTTAAAGACACCAAAGTTTTCCCCGAAACAAAATTCCATTTTTAACACCAATGTTCTTCCCATGATATTATTAATAATATTATTAAATTACTGCAAGTTATATTATAACCTCTGAAGATCTCGAACTAAGAATCACTCAAGAGGCAATGAAAAAGTACACACAGGGCATGCCCAGACCATAACACATTATTATGGTATAACAGAATTCATCAAATTTATGACAGAAAAAAAAGGTGGGCAGGGCAGAGGAAGATAACCCATCTGCACCCTACATGCTCTATTTATATCCACATAATAGGAAAAATATGCAAAAGGCCCCTTTACAATGGTTGGGGTCCCTATGGTGAACTTATGGGATGACATGGACAAAATCCATACAGGATCAGCAATAGTAGAGTTGTGATGAGCATTACTGAATGCAATACTTGCATTAATGTGATCAGAAACCCAAAGGCATACTGGAGTTATACTATCTACCTCATAGGGATATAAAAATTATTATAAATATAAAATATCATATAAATGTTAGCTATAATTTTATTATTAAATATATTATTGTGCTATTGAATATTATTGACATATTTGATCAAGAGGCAGTATATTATAATAGATAAAAAGCTAACATCAGAGTTAAGAATACCCTGATTCATGTTCCATTTCCACCAAGTTCTGGTAGGGTGGCCTTGGGGCAAAATCACTTATCTCTGAGTGTCCCAGGGAACTCTCTAAGACTATAAGTTTCAGAGAAGATTATTTACCTACATTTGAAATTTCTTGGTAATTGTTGTTCCATACCAGGCACTCTACTGTTAAATCACAAGTTCAGTCCAAAAATATTATTATTAGATTATTGTTATAATGAAGTAGAAGAAGGAGGAGAAGAAGAAAAAAGAAAGAAGGGAGGAGGAGGAGGAAAAGGAAGAAAAGTAATAACTAGATGAAAAGGATGGAGGAGAATTGGGTTTTTTAGATTCATTGGTTTTACAAAGTGAGAACCTTTGGTCATAGAATGTTTGCAGGTTGGGAAGAGTTTTGTATGGGTCAGTGTCAGGTAAAAGACTGGCTATTGAGAAATACCAAACTATTACTGCTTTATCGAAAGTTTTAATGGGCTAGTGATTTGGGCTGACATTCCTTAATGATAGAAATGTCATCCTACTCAACCCAACCAGACACATCCCTCACAAAAAGGAGGCAGAATTAAGATCATTTCATATTGAACCAAAGCCACTGCTTCAGCAGAGTCTCTCAATCTCTGTGGTTTGTCTATACCCCAAACTCTGCAGTCATAGAATGAGCATGAGTACAGACAATAGTGCTCTGGGACAACTACATATGTAACTCACTCTCTAAAAGGGATGGTGAACCAGAAGGGGATTGCCATGGTGCTCATCTAGACCAGTGATGGGCAAACTTTTTAAAGAGGGGGCCAAAGGAAAGGAAATGCTCATCTGTCAGTCTGTTGCTAAGGCAACTCTTTCGAAGTTTCATTGTATTATATCCTACTCATTGTATTTGTCAGATTAGGAAGAATGTCACCTGGCTGGATAGAACATTTCAGGGGGCTGAATCTGGCCCACGGGCAGTAGTTTGCCCATCACTGCTCTAGACCATCATAGTTATACCCTTGTACACAAACATCCTACTTGACCTTCTCATCCTTCAACATCAAGCTCTAAAGAAGAAGAAATGCTTCAGAGAAAACTGCTGACTTGGTGGCATGTGTTCAATAACTCCAATCCCTTAGGTGTTCTCTGGCCTCAGACCTTGGGCAGCTTGTCAACTCAGACACAACTGGACACAACCTTGGGGAACTCAAAGAACATAGGGCCAGCTCAGTTACAGGAGGTAGAGGAAAAGGTCCTCAGGAACATCCGAATCCTGGAGCAAAGCTGTGCTTCTGCGTTAATGCACTGACTGTTTCTCTTCTCTCTCTTCCCATTGACTTTATCTCAGGGGATTATGTTCAACACGATCTGAAAAGGAACTTCTCCATGCTATGATTAGGTGGGCAGGTCAATTGTGCAGCTAGATGATTCAGTGGATCTGGAGTCAGAAAGATCTAAATTTTAAAAGTATCCTGAGAACCTTACTATGTGACCCTAGGCAAATCACTTAATCTCTATCTGTCTCAATCCCCTCCCCATGTAAAATGGGGATGATAGAACCTTCCTGTTGGAATTATTGTGAGAGTTAGAAATAATATTCATAAAATACTTAACAGATTGCTTGGCACATAGTAAGTAATTAATATTTATTCTCTTCCCCTACCCCTTTATGATTAGGAATACTGAAAGCCACCCTTCAGGGCTATTAACTCAGACCTTCTCCCTCATTTTTCCCTACAGCTAAACTGCCCTGTCTTCCATGCTGTGCTAACATTCTCTGCCTTCTTGTACATAATCATTCAGTAAAAATGATTCTTTCCTCTCATATCCATATACCAGAAAATCTTCTATTTAAATATACTGGCTAAATGCAGCCTAAATGCAGAACAAAAATATTGGTGCATTCATCTAGCAAAAGCTCCCTACTCATTTCTACCTCCTCATACCAGCTGCTTCACCTTCCCCACTGTGCTAAAAAGGGACTTATGCCCCACTCACCAGGCTGTTCTACCTATGAAATTCTAAGGAAATTAGCCTGAAGGTCTGTGAAAAGTCGAACTGGCAAATGAAGGAGAACCCAGGAAAAGGCATAATGAGGCAGCTGCACAAAATCAGAAGCAGTACCAAGAAGTGAACAGAGCTCTATCTTGTTTGCCCTAATCTTAGCCCCTCTTTGAAGTTCACTGCAAGCATTGCCTGCTTCAAGTATATGCCCTCTGCCTCCCATTCCCCCCATACCCCATCATAAAGTATATTAGGCCAAGTCTCAGGGATATTACTATTCTTGCTTCTCTCAGAGCACTGTGTGATACTGGGAAGGATTGTTTGGCTCTCTAAATGGGCCATTCTTTCAAGGTTCTTAAACTGGGGTTTGTGAACCAGATAGATGGATAAATAAATATATATTTCAATAAAATTGGAGGTTTTGTGATCCTATGTATTTCATTTTCCACTAAAAATTATAAAAATCCACATCAACACAGAAAGTTAAAAATAAGTGCCTGGGGACAGCTGGGTGGTTCAGGATTGAGAGCCAGGCTTAGAGATGAGAGATCCTGATTTGAAATCTGGCCCCAGATACTTCCTAGCTGGGTGACCCTGGGCAAGTCACTTAACTCGCATTGCCTAGCCCTTACCACTCATCTGCCTTAGAACCAACACACAGTATTGATTCCAAGACAGAAGGTAAGAATTAAAAAAAAATCAGTGCCTAGTTCATTACCCAGTATGCTAACTAATTGATGAGAATAACTAGATTATCAGTCTCTCAAAAAAAAGTTGTTGGGCCATTTCAGGCTTCATGACCCTATTTGGGATTTTCTTAACAAAGGTACTGGAGTGATTTATCATTTCCTTCTCATTTTGACAGATGAGAAACTAAGGCTAACAGGGTTAAGGGTCTTGCCCAGGGTCACTCAACTAGTAAGTTTCCAAGGCTAGATTAGAACTCAGGTCTTCCTGACTCCAGGCACAGCACTCTATACACTTCACCCTCTACCTATATACTTAAGCAAATCTACAGTGGCTTGAGGAGGAACATTGATTTTCAAAGAAAAGAAGTGGTATCTCTTTCAGAAAGATGTTTTACTTTAAAGTTCAGTGTATAATGATTGAGTAACTGGAATGTAATATATTAAGTAGCAATATCATGTCATAAATTTAGAATTGACTAGAAGTGTGTCTAATTCAACCCTCTCATTTGGTAGATGAGGAAACTGAGGCAATCTTTCCTAGGCTATTATTATACATCTAGTACAATATAATTATTACACAGAGAAGAGGGTTAAAACAAGTAATACTTTGATTAAAATATTCCAATATTCTAATACCTTCAAAGAGAAGCAGTTCTCAGGTGACTTAAAAGTAATGCAGAAGAGACAATAAATTAAATCAAGGGCAAGAAAATTAAAAAAAGGAGACAGCAAAAGGATTCCTTGAGGTCTCCTCCAAAGTCATAAAAGCTAATTTTATACTAATCTTGTCCAAAAAACCCATAGCCTGGTCCCAAATCAACCCACCTGGGAGGCAAAGTTAATCATGGCTTCCTCTAGTCCACTTCTCAACCACCTTATTTGCAATAGTACTTATTGATCCCTTTTGCAAAGATGGGAAGTTAATTCATACCTTCTCCTTTTCACCAGTATTCTGACCTACCCAGAGAGGTAATGTAATTAGCCCAAGTTTATGCAGATATAAGTGGCAGAGCTAGGATTTGTCTCCCTGAACATGGATTCCAAAGATACTACTCTTTCCAAAGACCATGCTGCCTCCAAGTTTTCATTAAAGTTGACTTTTTGTTGCTGATGAAGGTTGGAATTATTTCTATTTATGTTTATTAATAGAGGTCATGTTGAAAGCAACAACTCATAAAACATTGGTTTGGTGTTACAGAAAAGACAAATAGCAAAGCTGTCCATTCAATATTAATACTAATAAGATCACTATGTAGAATATCAGGACATACTGAGTTCATAAGTAATATGAATCAAAACTGGAGTCCATTTTTTTATTACATGAAATTTATTTAGACAGCAATAGTTCTTTTGGAACAATGGATAGAGTACTGGGATTAGAATCAAGAAGACTCATGAGTTCAAATCTGGTCTCAGATACTTAACTAGTTGTGTGACCCTGGGCAAGTCATTTGACTGTGTTTGCTTCAGTTACTCATCTGTAAAAATTAGCTGGGGAAGAAAATAGCAAATCATTCCAATATCTTTGCCAAGAAAACCCCAAAATGGGGTGAAGAGCAAGGCATGACTTAAAAGATTAAACAACAACAGCTCTTATATCTTTAATACTACTATACGGACCTCACCGTTAGAGAAAGGACATGACAAATTAGAAAGACTCCCAAGGTGGCATACCAGCACAAGAAATGGGAACCAGAGACAATGCCATATGAAGCCTGGTTGAAGGGAGTAGAGTTTATCATAGAGAAGAAATTAATCAACAAATTCTTATAAGTATCTACTAGATGTCAGGTATTATGTAGACACTGGAAATACAAATCCCCTGATTTTGGACATGAAAGCCATCTTCAAGTTTTTCTTAGGCTAAAACATATAGGAGAGGAATTAAACTCAGACTTCCTTTCTCCAAAGAAGAGAGAACTAAGCACAATGAATTAAAGATGTAAGGAGGAAGGTTTCATTCTGTATGACTATCCACCATGCCTGGAACATTATTCCTACTACTGACCTCCCTTGCTTCCTTTGAGTCCCAACTAAAATCCTATCTTCTATAAGAAGCCTTCCCCAACCATCTTAATTTTAATGCCTTCACTCTATTATTTCCTATTTATCCTGAATACACAAAGCATGATTAGTATTGTGTAATTAGGATTTGCTCCCCAGGGGTACTCTTTCCCAACATCCCATTTGCAAATCTACATAATGTAACTAATGTAGGGAAGATATAAGTTTTGTGTGGCTCCACCCTTTCCCTCTTCTCCCTGAAACTCAACTGTGGCAGTGGGGTGAGTGCCAGGCAGGAGAATTTTACTTAGGTGTTTTTTATTCACACTTTTACTTTTGTTCTTTTTAATTCTTCTACTTCTAATGATTATCAATAAACTATATAAAATATAACAATTGGAGTTATTGGATATTAATTTAAATTTTACAGTATATATTTGTTCCCATTTTGTCTCTCCCAGTAGATTCTAATCTCTCTGAGGGTGGGGACTGTCTTTTATCCTTTGTTTTTATCCCTAAAGCTTAACGTACTGACTGCCATATTTGTTGTGATTCAGGTGTTCTCAGTGGTGTCCAATTCTTCATGAACCCATGGGTTTTTCTTGTCAAAAATACTGGAGTGATTTGCCATTTCCTTCTCCAATGTGTGCCTGGCACATAATAAGTGCTTAAGAAATGTTTGTTAATTGATTGATATGTAATTAAAAACTTCCTATAAGTTATGGCTATCCAAAAGTGGAATGCACTTCCTGGAAAGGTTCTTGTTTACTGAAGATCTTCAAGCAGAGACTACATGACCACTTAATAGTAGAGTAGCCAATGGTATTATAGTAAATGTTTAACAACTGACTCTCCCAAGAAGAAAAAATTGTCCACAGGATACACTTTTAAATTTAAGCTACATTATTTACATTTTCTCCAAAACTTTAAGTCTGAACAACCACCAGAACAATAAATCAAACCCCTATATGAAAAACATTTGCTGATTTTCAAAGTGTAAGTGCTCGTGCTGAACACATAGTAATTACTTCTCCCAAGTCAGTTCTAGCTGGCTAGCCAGTTACATAGGTTTGTAAAATGCTTTAAATATGATCTTATTTTATCTTCACAGCAACCCTGGTGATAGATACTATCATAACCCCAATTTTACAGATGAGGGAACTGAGGCAGACTGCAGTCATGAGACTTGCCCAGGGTCACATACTAGGAATATCTGAGTCTGGACTTGAACTTAGGCCCAATGTTCTATCCAATGGTAGCTGGCTATCATTTTGTTAGAGATCTTGTAAAATGGATTCCTACTTAGGGATGAGTCGGATTAGATGGCTTTTGAGGACCTTATTTTGAGATTCTGTGATTCATGCTCTAATAAGAAAGTATTGCTTTTGTTTTGTTTTTGTTTTTGTTTTTAAACCCTTACCTTCCATCTTGGAGTCAAAGCTGTGTATTGGCTTCAAAGCACAAGAGTGGTAAGAGCTAGGTAATGGGGGTCAAATGACTTGCCCAAGGTCACACAGCTGGGAAGTGTCTGAGGCCAGATTTGAACCTAGGACCTCCTGTCTCTAGGCCTGGCTCTCAATCCATTGAGCTACCCAGCTGCCCCCAGGAAAGTGTTTAAGACATTAGAAAAATAAAAGTAGTTTATGATTTTATAGAGCACTTTGTGGTTGATAAAGTATCTTCTCCACAATCCTGTGAACTAAGTAATATAAGTATTACTATCCCCAGTTTGTGTCCAGAGAAACTGAGGCTTGTAAATTTAAAGGGATAGAACACAAGGAAATTTAAGATTATAGAGATAGAGGAAGGTGCATAGATAGCAAATGTCTAAGGAGAGATTCAAACCTAGGTCTCCTGATTCCAAACCAACAGCTATCACTACCTCAAACAATATTTATTATGTCATTCTTAACTTCAAATGGTTCTTGGTTACAAATCAATAGGAGAATAGAGGCTCCAACCAAGGTTGTTCCTTGGCTCCTAGGCAAATTTCATTTCAATCTTTGAATCAAAGGACTGAAAACCACCTTGAGTGATCATCTGCTCCACCCCCTTGACTATATAAAAGCACAGGCATATCTAAGTCATCTGAGAAAGATTGTCATCTATATTTTTTGGCTGATATCCAAGGAGGGAACCTCCAGCATAGCCTCCCTCCATAGTCTATCATAGAGCTTTGCTGACAGGAGTATGGATTCATTGCCTTATATTTGTTTTTAAGGAAGACACATGGAAACCCTTACTTTGAAATAAAAAATCTCCTGCTCATTTAACCCCATTTCTAGCTCTCATTTAGTGCTCTATAAATATGGGGAGCACACGTATCCTCATTTTATTCCTCACTGAACAAAGTTATATATCTGTGGCTACAGCTATCAAAGAATCTTCTATGATATTGACACGTGTATAGATGATATCTTGTTGTAGGGACACCTTTTAGACTGAAATTTGTTCTGTCAATTTTTTAAAATAACCTACAATCAACCTAGTGAGATCTTGTATACTCCACAATTTTCAGGTAACTTTTTGACTGTTCTACTATAGAAAAATCATTTGTAAAAGCCTGCATGTTCCCTTTTAATATTTTCATCAGACACTTTTGTTATTTCTAATCATCACATTTCAGTTCCTTTGGGTAAACATGTCTAGATCTCTCCCATTATTTAAAACAATTATTGTAATCAATAATTATGGTAATAGATGACATTTATTAAGCACCTACTAAGTGCCATGCACAGTGCTAACCAATTGACATTTGTTATCTTATTTGAGCCTCATATCTCAGAGAAAGGGGATGGGGAGGTGTTATTAGCTTCATTTTGCAGAAGAGGAAACAGGCAAATAGAGGTTAAGTAACTTGCCTGGGGTCACATAGTTAGTGAATATCTAAGGCCAGATTCAAATTCAAGAATTCCTGACTTCAGAACTGATATTCTATCCCACTGTACTACCTATCTATTCTATGCCCTCCCCAAAAAATATTCTCACTTGACCATCCTCTCAAACTGTCATTCCATATCATTCCTCCTTTTTATAGCCAAATCCCTAGGGGTTGGGGGGGGATTTTCTTTTATAGATCATTTTCAATGATCCCAAGTTGTTCCCTAAAACACATGCACACCATCTTAAAACCCAGATTCTTTTTTTTTTTTGATGGTTCCATATATGGCAACAAAGAGATGTATAATAAGTAAAAGCAGGTCATGGCTCTTCATAAATAGTGTCCTTTTTTAAAAAGTGGGATAGAAGGAAAGAAGCTAGGAAATATATGGCTGGGAAAGGAGGTGGGTCAGTGATAGACAGGCTAAGTGCTTCCCTGTTACCTGTGGAATGAGTATGATTAAAAGGCAGGGAAAAGTCTTTGCCCTATAATCAGAGGCCCTCTATTCAAATTTGATGTCTTATACTTACTACCTCTGTGACCTTAGATAAGTGATTTAATCATTTTGGCTCATCCTCAGTTTCCCCTTCTGTAAAATGAGAGATTAGATTAAATAAACTCAAAGATCCCATCTTCCTTTACGTCTATAATGATGTGAATCTTAAAACAGATAGAGGGAGGAAGAAGAAAGGAAAGAGAAAAGGAAGGAAAGAAGGTAGATAGGTAGGTCAATCAGTCTTCAGTGAATTGAGCAGATATTCTGTGAATTTGGGGGAGAAATGTGGGCATGAGAAGGTATGTTTTACCCTGTGGGAATGTCCACATCAATGAGATCACATATCTACTGAAGCACTGAAATAGACATTGAGAAAAACGATTCACTCTTACCATAATAAGAATCTTAGATAGTCTTGAAAACAATATTCAGGGCAGCATTGTCGCCTTTTCTCTAGCTATACACTCACCACCAGTTTAGGAGACCCTATACAAAAATGCTTAGGTCCAGGCATTAGAGGCTTTGAACTCTGATTGCAATTGCCTCTGACTATGTGACCTTGGACACCGAAGTTCCCTGGGTCCTAGTCTCTTCATCTGTAAAGTGAGTGGAATGGACTGAGCTAGTTCACTCTAGGCTTGTAACTAGATAATATCTAATATCCTATTGAGTTCTAATATATTTCCATTCTAATTGCTATTCTTCTACCTTCTTAACAGGACCTCCTCTTGATCTTCTCAGAACACTATGTATACTCACTTGCTTTTTAGAATGGTATATATGTCACTGGACTCAGGGGTGAGAAAATGACTGAGTTCTTAAAGCTTTGGCTTCAAGTATGAGCTTCACTTTGGACCCAGTGACAGATGTTATCTATTAGGTAGCAACTAGTTCAACTCTCAGAAGATAAATTTCACCAGTCATGGCTCTTCACAGGACAGCATCACAGTAGCTATAACATTGTACTGAAAGTCAAGAAGACATGGGTTCAAATATCACCTCAAACACTTATGAGCTGAGCAATCCTGGCCAAGTTAACCTTATTACCCATAAGGCTAGTTACCCATCTTTACTATGAGTGGATCAGACTCAATGTCTTCAAAGGACCCTTCCTGCTCGTCATCTATGATTCTGTGATCATCTATAAAACCAAAAGGTTTTGAATATTCATTGGCAAAATCCCATGTCAATATTGTTGACTTGATCTACTTTCCTACTGAAGATAGCCTGGGAGGATGCGGAATGGTAAATTCAGTTGTTCTACAGACACAGATTTTAATATTTGTGTCTATACAAGTGTTAAAAATTTGTTGTTTGACATTTCAAGGGCAATTGACCCTGCTGGGATAGATTAGGAATGAATGTGTAGTACTTCTACAACTTACAAAACTCTTAGATTCACTCATTTGAAAAAAATACCACTCCCAACCTGCTATTTAGAAGTAGCCTTGGGGCAGCTGGGTGGCTCAGTGGAGTGAGAGTCCGGCCTGGAGACTGGAGGTCCTAGGTTCGGGCCCGGCCTCAGCCACTTCCCAGCTGTGTGACCCTGGGCAAGTCACTTGACCCCCATTGCCCACCCTTACCAATCTTCCACCTATGAGACAATACACCGAAGTACAAGGGTTAAAAAAAAAAAAGAAGTAGCCTGGCTAAGGGAAAATGAATAGAACCATCTCACAATCTAGAAAGTTAAACTAGTGAGGGATTGAGATGCCAACGAATATAGAACAGCTCATTACAGGGCCTGACAGAACACCATGCCAGATATTTTTCAGGCCAATGTTTGCTTTTCGTTGATGGTTTTCAAAGAATAATGATAGTGGTTCCTTGGCACTGCTGGTGTCATACCGAACAATTTTACGTGATCTGAATAAATATTCATCATCTTGAAATGAATGCCTTCAAATGTTAGGACAGCACTCTGAAACCCATGAATTTCAAAGAGAATTTTTTGGTGCCTATACAAAACTCTATGAATTGCACCTGTTTTTGTTGCTTTCCAAAAACTCAGTAATGAAAAAATGGAGTACTAGCAATGTGATGGTATGGGGTCAACTGCATTCTTCCATTGTTTCCCTTAATTCCCAAGTCAGAGAATTCAAATGGAGGTCAGTAGTAATATGAATCAGGACTCAGAATCTCCTTTTAAGTTGATCTATCCATTAGGCTCACCATATGTCTCATTTATTTAACAAAGGAATAAAAAAAAAGACTTCTGTGACTTGCCACCTAGATCCTCTAAAAGGCTGGAATATTGGTGTGGTGAAAAGAATAGATGTATTTGGAGTCAGGAGAGATTTACTTTTGAATCCCATCTCTGAAATTCATTAGTCCTGTGACTCCAGGCAAAGCACATAAATCTTTCAACCATCAGCTTCTTCATCTTTAAAATAGGAAACAGTATTTTTCAATACCTATTTTACAGAACTGTTAAGTGCCATTGGAATCTTATGACACCATAAAAATATGAGCTATTATTATTAGTTTTCTAAGCAGCAATACACAAAGAACTAGACTAAAGAACGAGAAGTTTTCCTGCGATGCTCCCCTTCCAGAGAGAACAACACTCTTTAGAACCACTGTGATTTTTCTCACATTTTCAAGTATACGTTAAAGGCACAAAAGAACCAACAAGTACACTGTGGTGGAAAGATAATTTAGCATCTCAGCTCTTGACTTTGAGCTACATTGTCTAATACCACTAGGTATACAGCTGTGAGCAAGTAAGTCTAAGCCTCATTTTCCTCAGCTGTAAAATGGTGACAATAGTATTTACATTACTTACCTCCCAGGGTCATTATAGGAAAGGAAAGCTAAATGGAATGTTAACATTTTGTATCAATATGAAAAAAAGATATGATAAAAATGGTGATTGTTTTCTGGAGGACCTCTAGGAAATTTATTAGACCCTTTAGTGGAGAGTCCTTACCAAATACTCGAGTTTTAATTAAAGATTAAAGGAATACTTCTCATGGTCAAAAGGAATCCTAATTATCAAGAGATAGAAACCAGATAAGTAGTTTACTGTGTCATAAACTCAACAGAGGAAGAGAGAATTCATTTAAATCAAACTATCAAGGATTGCATATTTTAGTTCAGCCATTTTTTTCCAGTTGTCTCCAACTCTTCTTGACTTAGTTTAGGATTTTCTTGGCAAAGATACTGAAATGGTTTGACATTTCCTTTTCATTACATTTTACAAATGAAGAAACCAAGCGAACAGGGTTAAGTGACTTGCCCAGGGTCACACAGCTAGTAAATGTCTGAGACCGTATTTGAACTCAGAAAGATGAGTCTCCCTTACTCCAGGCCTGGCACTCTATTCACTACATCACTGCTCTTTATATTGATACAAAATGATAATAATCCCATTTATCTGTCCTTTCCCATAATGACCCTATGAAGTTAGTAGTGTGAATATTATTGTCACCATTTTACGTCTGAGGAAATTGAGGTTTAGACTTGCTTGCTTACATTAGTTTCTTTAATTCAATAAATATCTTCAAAAGTCCAATATAATAGTTCCAGGCTATAAGGTAAAGGCTAGAAACATATATAAGCAGAAATTCAGAATAACTTTTAAACCCTGATGTAATCAATGTCTAAGGATTCAAGTAGCTTATAACACAAAGCTTTCCCCAGGTGTGCACTCATAACAAAGGGAAATAAAAATACAGACACATAGGGAGAGAGGGAATAAACATTAATTAAGCACCTCCTGGATACCAGGCACTGCATTAAACACTTTACAGATATTATCTCATTTGATCCTCTCAACAACCCTGTGAGGTGTGTGCTTTTACCATCCTATTATCATTTTACAGATCCAGAAACTGAGGCAGACATTGTTCAAGTGAACTTGCCTACAGTCACAGAGCTAGAAAGTATCTAAGGTCATATTTGAACTCGGAACTTCCTGACTCTAAGTGCAGAGTTTTCTCCAGGTTTTTCAGGTTGGTTTTTGCCAACACTTCAGCCTATCTTTAGATGAAATCACCAATCCCAAAAGCCTAGCTTCTTTCTGCCTTATTTGTCACCTCAGAGAGGCGAGAAAAGTGGATTCCGTAATTCAGCACATTTGAAGCAGTAAAGCCACTACCTTCTTGCCCTGACATCCGGATTATCCAAACGCTGTTAATAACAAAGCCCATTCGGTCCTGCTACAGAAGCCCAGACCCAGTAGTAGGGACACAGCTTTCACAGGTGCATCATGAGCAAACCCCCAAAGACCAGTGCTTCAAGGTTAGAGACCACTGAAGCCAAGTTGGGAGGATGGGAAAACGGGAGCCTAACACATTATTGTGGCCATAATTTTCTACCCAGAACTTCCTAGGGCTTTCCACGACAACTAGCATTAAATTTGAAAGTTTCCATCTAAGAAGCTGAGTAATTTAGTGGTGAATGGCCTACTAAAATAGAAATAATAAACTTGGCTAGCAATTAAAATTCTAATTATTCTTAAGGGAATTTTTTTTATTTCCTTTTATTATTTGGCACTCTGATCCATTCCTCCTACAAATTTTGGTTAACTAAAAGTCTGTTTTAATATTAACCTCACCGGAATAAAAGCTGTCTCATGGGACACAAAATTTTAGTTAAGAGACTTAAGCATCCCTTAGATAAGAAGCCAAGGGAAGAATCTCAACTGGTCCTGACTCCTTGGTGACATAAAAATCCTCCTCCTCAAACAGTTCCTACCATTTTTACAATTACTACTACTACTGCTACTATTGCTACAGCTACAATTATTGCTACTACTTCGGGTTACTGTTACCACTACCACTACTACTATTAAATGTAACCTGACTCAGTTTACTTACAGAATGTGACAAATTTTATTTCCTATGGGGATGTATGAAATTATAACTGTTTAAATTTATTCAGCTTGTCTGGCATTGAAGGAAGTATAGTATTGTAGCTCAATCTTTAATTTTTATGGTCTAAGGGGAATGTACAAGATAGTCACATGGAAATGAATTACTTCTCTGCCACTCCGATATCGGTTTGCCTATGAGAAGCCTCATCAGAATCCTCAAAGTGGTTCAGGTTTTCTCTGAGGCCTGAATCTATACTTGAACATAATAATTAAGCCTCAGTTTTTACCTCTATAATTTCTGCATTGTAGTAAATACATATTTGGTGGCAGTTACCAATTACATGGCCTCAGAGAAGAGATATTACTCCTATGACATTAACTTTTTAATGGTAATTTAGTCAGAAAACATTTATTATGCATCTATTGTAGTAAAAAAAAACAAAGTTTTCCTAAAACAAGGTCCCTTTACCTTAAATTCTCTTGCTCTCCCATCTGATAAGACCTCTAAAATTCACCTATACTTGAGACTGTTATAGGAATAAATTAGACAAAATTGATATATAAAGCTTTTTGCAACCTGCACATATCCCACCCTTCCAGCGTTATGAAGCATTACTCCCCTTCGTACTCTTGACAATCTAGCCAAACTGGCCTTCTCACTATACAGACCACTAGTATCAAACTCAAATAGAAATGGGGCCACAATGTCATACATGAGGGTTCCTACAGACTACATATTACCTTAGAAAACCAAGCAATAATATTATCGATTAGATCTTACCTACTAGATCTGTTATCTTCAAAAACCACATATTAACATTATCAATATTCTACTGTATTTTTATTTATTTAATTTAATATTTCTCCATTTATCTTTTAGTCTAGTTCAGGCTGCATTCAGGAGTGTTACAGGATAGTTGGAGTATTTGACATCGTCATTGTACATGATTCATTATTCTATTTCTCTTCTCTCAAACTTTATCATTGGCTAAGTCTCTTGTCTAAGATGCATTTCCTCCTCATGTCCACCTTTGAGAATCTCAAGTTTCTCAGTGATTTCACTCAACTCAGGTGGACGTTCCACCCAAAGCTTCTCCTGATCCTCAGCTTCTCACACACCGTCCCTCTATCAACTTACATATATTTTGTATATACTTACATGATGTCTCCTCTGGTAGAATGTAAGTTCCTCAAGGCCTGAAAACATTTCAGATTTGTCTTTGTATACTCAGTGCTTAGCACATAGTAGGCCTTCAATAAATACTTTTTGATTTATTCATAGAAAAGGAGGAAGAAGAGAAGGAGATAAATGTTATAAATGCACAATATTTGTTGTTTTCCCAAATGGACAAAAGGTTAAGGGGAAAATAAGACATTTTAGATTAATGTTTTCTAAATTCTTTTGAACGTATGTGCCTATTAATAAGAGCAATTGTTCCCTATGTGTATTTATAAATTATGTGCAAATCACAATAATTACGTACATTATAAAACAAATACAAAAATAGAAATAAGAAAGGAAAAATTAATTTTGATCCTCAAGTGACTAAAGAGCCACTGAAGCTAATTGAGTAGGGGATTAAGATTTGAAATAGAGGGGCTAATTAGGAAGTTACTGCAATAGTCCAGTGAGAGAGGATGAGGGCCAGAGCTAGGGAAGTGACTCTCAAAGTAGAGAGTAGGTGTCAGATGTGGGAGATTATTATGAAGGTAGAAAAAGCAAACTCTGCAATTCATTGGATTTGTGGATTGAGGAAGAAAGAAGAGTTTATGATTCAAGCAAGACTATGAGCTGGATGACTGGTAGAATGGTGATTCTCTTGACAGAAGAGGGGTGGGTTTGCTCAGAAAAAAATAATGTAATGAGATCTTTGATGCAGATCAGAGTCTATCCATTCCTGCTCATCCTGTGCTATGTTTATTCTTTCTCACATACACACAAATCATAAACAAAAAGTATGTGGGTGCTGGGTGTATCTTACCAGCCACTACCTAGTACTAGAAAGCTCACTGTCTGTGTACCTATGGCAGATATGAGATGGTGGGGATTAAAGGGAGGGTGAGTTTTACCTAGGCAACTGTTGAAGATGTTTAGGTCTCACTTAGGTTATAAATATTCAGTGAGGTTCAAGTCCAGTGAGGAGCAAGGGGAGACGAGCAAGAAGAATGGTCTTGGTGGTGGGTAAATTCTAATGAAAGGAAGGGGTCATATAATTGTGCTAGAGATCTGTCCATAATTTATTGCCATGAGGAGAGTCATATGAAATCTGTCACTCCACTGTCTGCCAAAATGATAATGTTATCACTTTCATGTGCTCCTTGAAGTCATGTGATGCCCCCCCAAAGCACCCCAGTGCCTACTTTGGAGAGGGCAAAAGTTTTTATTTTAATTTTTATGGCCCCTGACATTATTCTCTAAGGGCACTCAAAGGTATTTGAATAAAAGAAACCAACAACCCTTTATTAAGCACTTACCATGTGCCACTCACTGTGCTGAGCACTGTAGATACAAACATATACAAATTATTGAAATATAAATCAAGTACATGCTAATCGTGTGAAAATATTATTAATTCTATTGCTAAGGAGTTGCCTAAGCTGGGCCATCACTCAGATATTAGAAGGAAATGTTTATGCAGGCAGCTAGCTGGTAATGAAAATGGATTACTTCGATCATTACTGTGTGACTTTTTTTTTTAAATATCCATATGTTGGTTTCCAGGTAGATTGATGTTTTTCAATCTAGAAAATGATTAACAACGCCTGGAATTTTAAGTTTGGTGCCTGCCTCAAACTTCTTTTTCAAACTTGGGTAAATTCCTTTTAGAGTAACAGTCTCCAAATAAGGAAATGAAAGCACAGTATATTCCACAGGACAAAAGTACCTGAAAGCAGAAATGAGTGTCTTGGTGTTTAAAAAAGAAATGCACTTTTTAAAAAACCTTCCCTCTTGGAGTCAATACTGTATATTGGTTCCAAGGCAGAAGAGTGGTAAGGGCTAGGCAATGGGGGTTAAGTGATTTGCCCAGGGTCACGCAGCTGGGAAGTGTCTTAGACCATATTTGAACTTAGGACTTTCCATCTCTGAGACTGGCTCTCAATCCACTGAGCCACCCAGCTGCCCCACCAAAATGCACTTTTTAAAGCACCTGGCAGAAGGTAGGTCAGAGACAGAGGTATGAATGAGAGAAGGGAGCAAAGATTAGAATCGAAGGCCCCCCCGTATGCCTTGGAAGTAGACCTAAGACTTGTCAATGCTACACGTGAAGCTTAGTACTTGTGAACATTTTTAAATCATTAAGGTGGACATAGGTAGTGACGGACACATACGATTGACAGAATTGGCCTGGAGCAGAGGAGGAGAAGAGCTGAAAATAACCCTGGAGTCAACCACTGCCCCTATCTGGCATTTTCTTGGAGAAGGCAAAGGGGAAGGAGCCCAATCCTTCCTTGCCCCGTATGGGTCCTAGCCCTTGCCACCATCTCTTTCTGTAGTCTTTTCTCTGTGGTTCTTCAAGGTTAAGAGCATTTAACTATTTTTTGATGTCATGAATTACTTTGGCTGCTTGGCAAGCTTAGGGATCCCTTTTCAGAAAAAAATATATTTTAATGCATAAAATAAAATACACAGGATTGCAAAGAACTCAATTATGCTAAGATAATAGTTGTTAAAAATCTTTTAAAAGGCCCTAATGCCAGGTTAAGAACTTCTGTCCTAGGCCTTAAAGATAAAGCTGGATTAAGTCTTTGGCAAGAAATCTCTTAACAGATCTAGGAAGTCCAATGGGGAATTAAAGTAGATGCCAGGAGAGGGGATGAACAGGATGACCAAAGGGGCTCCCTCAGGTCTGTAGTCTTTTAGAGGAGACATACAAATGATGCCATGACTACTTGTGGCTCCCAAAAGATCCTAGGGTTTCTTTTTTTTTGAACCTAAGTAAAGAGGCACACCACAATGTATTTGGCATAGATCCAGCTCTGGTAATTGCCTTCTGTTTCCCCTCATTCCCCCTGCAATTCCAGGAGGGGATTGTATTCTTCCTCTCTGCTTGTCGTGAATGCAGATATGAGCACGAGGGGAGGAACAGGGCAGAAGTATATTGGGGAGTTGATGCCTCAGAGCTGGACTCGATAGCACAAAGGTTTGACCTCCAGAAATCAACTTGAAGATGTTATTAACTGCCTCTTTGAACCTCTTCCAGGATCAAAAAATACCTAGAAAAGCTGCCAAGAAAGGGATAGTGATGGCTGTGGAGGAATGTGCTATTTCATGGACCGTAGTCACTCAGCTAGGGATCTCAAAGCTCTCAAAATTACATAGGTTTTGAATCACTCAAATCGATGGTCTTGTCTCCTCCAAACAGTTAGGTGTTAAGGTGAATAAAGTCCTGGACCTGGAGTGAGGAAGACCTGAGTTCAAATCCAACCTTAGACATTTGTTGGCTGTGTGACCCTGGAAAAGTCGATTACCTTCTATTTGCTGTAGTTTCCACATCTGTAAAATGAGGATAATAATAGTACCTACCTCCCAGGGTTGTGGTGAAACCAAATAAAATACCATTTATAAAATGCTTACCATGGTACCTGGCATATGATAGGCACAGAATAAATGCCTATTTCCTTCCTGCCTTCATTCTCCTGAAGAGAATACTTAAACCATCCCAGGCAAGGAGAAGGCTTTCTTTAAACGTGCCTTTTTAAGGGAAAATGCAGGAAAAGTCATTTTGCCAGATACTGGCACCTATTTCTGCCTGCTCAGCAACCTCTGTGTAACAACAATCCAAGACTGATTCTAACACACAGGCTCATTCACTGGGCAGGCTAGCTGCCTTCCTCCCATCCCCACCCTCCTCTTGTCAGAAATATAGCTCTCTCAGAACTATTTAAGAATGAATTTCTTGGCTCATCAAGGCACTAATTGCAAATTGATCTGTGGCAGGTAGTTACTCCCCCACTCATCAGGGGAGTGTGTAATAATTCCTACCAGAAAGGCAGCGTGATCATAAAAGAAGAAGACTAGACTCTCCTAGTCAGGAGAGACTTCGGTTCAAAACCTAAGTGACCCTGTCAGTTGCTAAGTGAATGGCATGGGGTAATTCACTCTCAGCCTCAGTTTCCTCAGCTCTAAAATGAGCCGTCATATAACCTACAATACCCACCTCACCAAGTTGTTTTAAAGATCAAATGAAATGCAGAGCACTTGGCAAACGTTAAATCATGATATTAGCAGCAGCTCTCATTACCAGCAAAGCAAAGAAGTCTAGAATGGTCCTCATGTATTTCATTACTGAGGTGATGGCTGGCCGGTCAGCTATTTCTAAAGTCCTGGAATATGTTAACCCTGCTAATCAGGTCAGGTTAGAGGCTTTGATTTTCCTTGTTCTCGAAGCCAGAAACATGGTGCTATAGTTATCAGCAATAGCAACCTACCCTTTCCTGCTGTTGTGACTCATTTATTCTCACCACCAGGTACCAGCAGTGCAGAAGTGAAGGAAAATCGCAACGTGGGCAACTTGGAGGCGAAGCCGCTGCCATCCAGTGACCACTCAAGAGGAGGTGCATCCAGCATCAAGAGGAAAAGACCCTTAGAGGAAGGGAACAGTGGCCATTTCTGCAAACTCCAACTGATCTGGAAGAAACTCTCATGGTCGGTGACACCAAAGAATGCCCTAGTCCAACTCCATGAACTGAAGCCAGGTTTACAGTACAAAATGGTTTCTCAGACAGGACCAGTCCATGCGCCTGTCTTTGCAGTAGCCGTAGAAGTTAATGGATTTACTTTTGAAGGCACAGGACCCACAAAAAAGAAGGCCAAGATGAGAGCAGCAGAGTTAGCCCTGAAGTCTTTTGTCCAGTTCCCCAATGCATGCCAAGCACACTTTGCCATGGGGAATGGCATCAGCCCATCTACAGACTTTACCTCTGACCAAGCCGACTTCCCGGATACTCTATTCAAAGAGTTTGAACCATCACCTCCAAGCGATAACTTTTCCAGCTGCCATCCAGTTAACACTGAATTGCTCTCGACAGCTTATCGACAGGGGAGGTTACTCTACCACAGGTTGGACTTGATGGGCCATGCGAACCCAAACAAGTCCAAGACAGCCTTCCAGGGAGAGAGAGAAAAGAACCCCGTGGTGGTGCTGAATGAACTGCGCTCAGGACTGAGGTACATCTGCCTTTCCGAGACAGTGGAGAAGCAGCATGCCAAGAGCTTTGTGATGGCAGTAAGAGTGGATGGGAGGACATTTGAAGGCTCAGGACGTAGTAAGAAGCTGGCCAAGGGCCAAGCAGCCCAGGCTGCTCTGCAGGCCCTCTTTAACATTCGGCTGCCCAGCCACATTCCCAGCAGGAGTAAATGTAACCCTTTGCCACAGGTGAGAATTCTCAGGTAGCTGCCACCCAGGTGGAAGAATGCTAAGATGAATGTGAATTATTATTGTTCTTGCTGTAATGGGGGACCAGGCAGACCACTCTCTTCCAATTACCGTAAGTAGTGTGTTACCGCCAAGCACGTCCTTTCCAGGAAAGCAAGGCTTCTTCCCAGGGCACAAAAGACCCCTTTTTTCCCTCTCCTTATCATTAGGAGCAATTTGCAGGCTTTTTGGTGAAAGGACAGTACGAATGTGAAGAAAGGAGAGGGAATGTCAGCGCTCTAACTTGCCAGAGGTAATGAGGGAATTAATGAAGCCAGGTAATTTTTGTAATGATGCAACTGACTACAAGGGAAGATACTAAAGTACAAGATAAAAGAGAGAGGGAAAGCTTGAGAGGAGGGATTCTTTTCTCCCTTTAGGGACAAAAAAGCTGATTTTCTACAGAAAAGGTCAGTGTATGGATATATTCTAGACTGTTTTTTATTATTATTAACTTGATTTCCAGGGATGTTTAAATCCCCAAGAAAGGCTTAATAGTTTTTCTAAGTCATGTTATGATTATGATTTCTCTTTAGGCAATAGTATTGGCTGAGTTTTCTAGCCAAGAAAGCATTTCAGAGCAAACAAAGGCAATATATACATATATATATATATATACACACATATACATACATATGTATATGTATATAGCCAGTTGCTTCGGTCTTTGATTCTAATGGAGCTATATATTGCACGTAAAAGAAATTAGAATATATGACCTTGGTATTTCCACAACTCCTTCCCTGATTAATTCTCTCCCCTTTGAAACCAGGGATGGGGATGAAAAAAAGAGGCTAAAACATGCAAATCTAAACCAAAAAAACACAGGAAAACACAACTGAATTGGGTCGCTACTGGTTGCCTTTAATGTATCTTCATAATTAGTCTCTGCTTTCTTATATCAGGGATCTGTGGCCACTTAGAGATCAACATGTGTTTTCCAGATGATAAGAGAAATCTACCAAAACTGTTAAGGGAAGGAAATTTAGAGATTGGGATTAGACCCGTGATTTCATTAATCCTCTGGTTAAAAACTTTCTCTGACAGCATGTACTTGACTTTGCAATTTATAAAATCAGAGAGCTGCTTAGAACACTGAAAAGCTAAGCAACTTGGTCAAGCTTATAAAGCCAATATGTTAGAAGTAGGACTGAAATGTCCTAATTCTAAGGTCACCTTTCTCTCCTCTAAGTCTTACTGTCTCTCTGACCTTACACATTCTCTCCTCAATTTTTCTTAGTTGGTAGATGAATAAACTGAGGCTGACTTCGAAAGAAGCAACTTGCCCAAAGTCACACAGCTAATTAGTTCTATATGATTTCTCTTAGAGGAAGGTATTGCTTTTTTCTGCCTTTTTCCAATCACAACTCTATTTTGCAATGACCAGTAAGTTAAGAGATTTTTTTAACTCATTCCCCATTAATATTAATCAGAAGAAGGCTCAAATATAGGCTCAGTAGTATCTAGTCCCAGTCTTAGAAATGAATTCCATTTATTGGGGTTCACTTTGATGGATCAAACATTCAGTGTGTCAAATAATGAATACATAGTACCAAAGAAACATTCAGGGTTGTTTTTTTTTGGGGGGGGGGAGGTTTCCTCTTTCAGACCAGAAGAACTATATAATTGATGTAGGAAGTCCCCAGTGAGCAGATTTCATCTGTCAACGCCTATGAACGTGGAAAGGTATCTTTTATGCTACTTATAGTCTTAGATGGTTGTCTGGGGTGCTAAGAGGTTGCCCAGAGCCACATAGCAAGAATGTGTCAGAAGTGGAGTTTGAACTCAGATATTCTAGATGCTGAGGCCATCTCTCTGCTCACTCTGACATGCGGCCTCTCTGTCCAAACATTAATACAGAATATTTTACTAGATATTTACTCGATATACCTTACTGGCATAATCAGTCAATAGTCATTCACTAAATGCTTATGTGCTAAGCACTAGGGATAAAAAAAAGAGACAAAGATTAGTCACTGCCTTCAAGGAGTTTACTTGGATTTTACTTCCAATGGGGAACACCACACATAGACAACTATGGACAGACCAGGAGCATACATGACAAACATGGAATAATTAACAGAGGAAGGCTCTAGAATTAAAAGGGTTATAAAAGGTTTCCTGTGGAAGGTAAGAATTTGATTGGGACAGAAGGAAGCCAGAAGGACAGAAAGGAGGTAGAATATTCTAGTCATGGGGAAGAAACAGAATAAATGCCCAGGGTCAAGAGCTGTTCATGAATCAGCCAGGAGGTCAGTGTCACCAGATTAAAGAGTACATAGCAGGGAAGAAGGGACATAAGAAGAGTGGAAAAGGAAGGCGTTAAAGGGTACGATGATTTTGCATTTGATCCTAAAGGTGATAGGAAGCTACCAGAATTTATTAACTAGAGGGTTAATATGATTAGCTTGCATGTTAGGAAAATTACTCAGATAACTGAATGGAATACAGATTGCAATGGGAAGAGAACAGAATGAAAAAGCCCCCCCAGCAGGCAGTTAAAACAGCCCAGGCATGAGTTGATGAAAGCCTGGTGGTAGTATCAGAAGAAAGAAAGGGGCATGTTTAATTAATGCTGCAAAGGTGAAATCAGCAGGCCTTGGCAATGGATTGGATATGGAGGTGGTGGGGTGAGAGATAGGGAACAATCAAGGTTAATGCCTATGTTTTGAGCTTAGGAAACTGGAAGATATTGGCATCCTCAATAATAATAGATATAAAGAATAGATTGCTCAATAGGGAATAGATATTAGACTCCCAGACACCACCTACTTTGATTTCTAGAGAATCCAGGGATAGTTTAGCATCAGGAGAAAATTGATGGCCCGGCTGTTATCGAGTATCACCTGGAACAATTATAGGTGGTACTATACACAATCACCCTTTCTGATCTTTTTCAGTGTTCTTTCCCTTTGTGCTCCCATCTCCTTCCCGTTCTTTTACTTTCCCCATGTTTTATCCTTCTCCATTGTCCACAACCTAAGGTTATCAGTGGCACTTCACCAAAGTACATTTGGCCTCTATGTTGGCACTAGAAACTACAAAGGTGCTGACTTTTGGTCCATGAATTGTGTTCCTTAAGTTACTATCTGTTTAAAGGAATGAATTCCTTTCTTTTTTGCCACTGATCTTTGTTAACTTCAGTAGAGTGAGTGAATGCTGATCACTTTCTAGGAATGGTCCTGCCACCCTCTGTTACCATCAGCAGTGTGGAGACTCGATTCCTTTCTTTTGATTCTGGGGTCTCCTCCTAGCTAAGCTCAACATTTCCTAAAATGATGGGCAAATTCCATGCTAAGCTTCATCCAGAATTGGCATTTTCTCTACAAAGAGAATTGTCCCTGCTATCTCTCTCGCTCTCTTGTCCTCTTGGTACTCTCCCAGTCTCTCTCCTCTCCCTACCCTACCCTGGGTGAGAGATGAAGGATGTCAGGGAATTTGGGCCACGATGCCTTTTTCTTTCATGTTGTCAGCTCAGAGCTCTCACCATGAAGGAGCCGGGCACTGCTACTACTTTGTAATAGTCATTTGACCCCAGCATGCGGCACATCAGTTAAAGCCACCACCGCTAAATTATATTTTTCTGACAGTCCACTAACCACCCCGACTAGATGATGAAGGGCACATTGCACAGAGCGGGTTGCAAGCTATTCATCACGCCCACTGGCACCTCTGCTGCTCCAGAAGGCTCATTAACCTCCTCTCCAGCGTCCCCCTCACATGTACCCCTCGTTCTGCCCAGCTGGGTGCTGTGCTAGCCATGGCAATGGTAATCAGAGCCAGTTGCTGTCACTACTTTTACTAAATTGGTATCCTGCAGTGGAAGTGAGGTTTTGGTTTAGACCTGAATGGGGGTTTGGAGGGGACTGCTCTAGTAGTCAATTTAAAAGTCCGTTTACTTATCTGGGCTCTGTTCTCCGTTCTTTTGTACTCCAGCTATATTAAGTTTATTTTCTACTAACCCAAAAGCTCTTATTTCTAGTATGATAGTGCTTCGGGGTGGGAGTCTTTTACTGAAGTCCCAGGCCCTTCCTTTTCCATCCCTAAATGTGTAATATAGCCTCTCCAGGCTCACAGAGGACCATAACAATAAAAAGCCAAGCACTTTCCCAGAATGGCAGAATCTCAGAGTTCTGGGAAGGAACTTCAGAGGTCATCAAGATTAACCTGAACCTAAAAGGAAGTTCTCTTCTACAACATCTTGACGAAAGGGGCCAAACCTCTAGTGTCAAGTAGCACCCCTCTTCCTTAAGCATTCTGCTTCACTTTTACGCTTCTGAAGTCATTAGGAAATTCTTCCTTAAAATAAATTGAAATCTACCTCACTGTGACTTCAACCCATTTCTGGTTCTGCACCCTGGAGCTCGGAAGAATTCTATTTCATGAAATCAATCCATTGGGCAAGCTTTCTAGGGGTTACAGGCTTAATAGCCCCATTCCCTCCAAAAAAAAAAAAAAAGCATAGGTTACCTTTCTGGGATAATCAGCTAATGCTTCTGTGCTCTGATGTAGTCCAAATACTTATACCCTTAGGTAGTTCATCCTTGAGTAGAGTAATATATTATGAGCAATTGGGTCACACAGGTAGTATGTGCATTAGGCTGGATTTGAACTCAGGTCTTCCTGATTCCAGGACCAGCACTCTCTGTACTGTACTGCCTAGCTGACTGCATAGAGTTAAGGACTTAACCCAGGAAAGCTGATAAGCTCTTTGAGATAGTCTAGAAAGAAAAGATAAGACCTCAAGATAGAGCCTTTATAAGACACTCTGAGCCAACCCCATAAATCTTTCCAGAAAAGGGTTGGCCTTCTTCTGTCATCTTGTAGTCTTCCCTGGGCCCTGAGAAGATATGACTATGGTTCTTCTCACATCAATTTACAACATTAAAAGCCAATCGAATTAAATATTTCTAAGCTCATGGAATACTCTACTGGGATGGTGATATGAAAGTTACAGATCATGATTGCTTTCCAAATTAGTTTGATAAATATTTATCAAATGACTACACTGTGGACAGGGAAAGGTAGATGGCACAATGGATAGGGTACTGGACCAAGGGTCAGGAAGACCCTTATTCCTGAGTTCAAAACCAGCCTCAGATACTTATTAGCTCTGTAACCCTGGGCAAGTCATTTAACCCTATTTGCCTCAGTTTCCTAGTCTGTAAAATGAGCTAGAGAAGGAAATGGCAAACCACTTCAGCACCTTTGCCAAGAAAACCCCAATTGGGGTCCCAGTCAAACATGACTCAACGACAACACCGCCACACAGTGGTTCAGGAAATGTAGTGACAGCATAGAATACCACTCCTCCACATGGAAAAAAATCATGTATTTACTTGCTAGACCATAAAGGTACATTGAAGAGACACGACTGACTGTTGGTTGTAAGCTGTTCATAGTGGCTAACTGCTCTGACCAAGCCATTAGAGGCTCTTCTAAGGGTAGAATTATGTCCTTAATTGTTGCACTTCAGTCCAATCTAACTTAAAACCAGCTTCATGTCTAGTCATTCTGAACCTATTTTAACAACTAAATATCTGCTAGAAAGGTGGTAAAATTGTGTGAATATAGCAATTGAACATAATTTTGCTATTTTAAAAAATTCTATTGGACTTTCACCATCTAATAGTAGTAACTTTGGATGAGAGTATTCCCTCGAAATAAGTCTCTCTAGTGGAATCCTCCCTTAGAATTAACTGCAGACTAAGAGAGCTAAGGTCTACTATATAGTTAGCTAGAGATGCATCACAGGATAATAATCAGTTTTTGAACTAGCTTGTCTCTTTCCCGAACCCCAAGGTGACCCCCAACTGCCTCTGACCAGGTTACAGATTATTTTTCTAATCTTATATTCCTACTAATCTATCTTACTCAATAGAAACAGGATCCTAACCACTGTAAAGCAAAACCATTAATTAATATTGCCATAACAAATTAGCAATAGAGGGGTGCTCACATTTTAAATGGACATAAATTAAAAATGAATAGGTATGACAATCACATTCGCCCAGCACTGAAATGGCTTAACGCTGTCCGTGCCGGTGTACATCAAGTGAATCTCAGGGCCAGTTCCCTGTATGGCCTTTCCGTTATTCAAACGTACATCCACTCAACTCATGCTCTTTGTGCTGTGGTCCCTCACAGAAATATAACCTCCTTTTCAGTTCTTTTCTATCCCTGCAAAAGAACAGCATGATTTGAGCTAAGTGCCAGATTTGCCTATGGCCTCATTTCTAGCACACAGCGATCCCAACATCCCCTTTGCTCTGATTCTTTGTACTGTGCAGGTCAGTTAACTTATATAACATCTTAGCCCACTATGGCTTGTGGAGAGCAATCATTGTGGATTAAAAAAAGATTCTTTTCTCATTCCCTCCAAGCTGTTTCCCTGAAAAGGGCTAACTTCTCCAGATCCTAGCTAGCAAGAAGAATTTTTCTCATTTGTTTGTGTTAGCTATTGTGGAGTAATCCAATAATTCTTACCTATCTGTTGAAATATGCTTTTATAGGTCTTTGCCATTGTTATTCCATACTCTTCCTCCTCTCCTCCTCTTCTTCTTGTCACCAAGGTTGATTGATTGATTGATTGGCCAAATAAAGAAAAAAACTATTTAATTTATTCCCTTTCTCCTAACTACTTCATCAAAATAAGTCGTCGGTGTACATCAGCACAGAGCAACTACCTTTAAGTACCAAGTAGAAAACCTCTAATGGATGACAGGGATATTTCCTGGCCATGAGCATCATGAACTCTGTAAGAATAAGATGTGCTCTATTTGGAAGTCAAAACCATGCCCACAGAATGTGGCACAGAAATATGAGTGCAAGGATGAAGGGCAATGAATGTTGTAAGGTCAATAATGTCAGAACAGAACTACTCTTTGTGGGGGTCTAATCTTCCATGAGAAATAGAACAAGTGGTCTTGAGGTTAGTGAGATGTAGCCAAAATGATGGCCTAATTCTTATTTCTTCTGGTTATATAATAATACTGTAAGGAATCCACATTTTAGGACATTCACACTGAGTTATTTTGCCAGTGGTGGGAATAAGTTTAGTCTATCTTTAATCTTTAATCAAGTCTTTAATAGGTTTACCGAGTTCTCCTTGTGACTTAAGAGACTATCTTTAAAAAGCAAGCTATCTATAACAAAAGCCCTACAGTTTCATGTACAATTTTCTTTTCTGTTCTACTGCAAATATCCATTATATTTTGCATTATGTTTAGAACAAAATGTAAAGATAAAACTGAATTATGGAGAGAGACAGACAGACAGAACACATTACTTCAAAAGAATAGTGACCAAGGTTAGAGATAAAGTCTGTGGTCATACTGACCCATACTGGACCCATGGCCTTGGCCTATTTCATATAATATTCCAATCAAAAGAGCTAAATAGTCATAGATCATTTTTAGAAGAAGGAGCCTATTATTCTGATACAAGGAACAGACGTCAAGGCACAGCCTATCTATATACATCCTATGTAGAGAAACTATTCATCGATTATAGAAAGATTTCCAGCAGGGGTCTATTAACAGACTTTGATCCACTAAAAACCCAGAGAACAATGACTTTGACCCAGAGTGGTACAACAGATATCTGTACCATCAGGCTGATGGATGCCACCCATAAAATTCTCCCTCTTCCTGGGAACTCAAAAGCTCTTCTGAGATAAAATCTTGCTGACATTCGCAATACCCTTAAGAAGTGAAATCAAGGTTGGTTATGAAGACACACTTTCTTGCATCCTAGTATACTGTCTCTTTAAATGTTTCTACAGATAGTCAGTAAACACTTAAGTCCCCACATATACATACCATGCTCACACACAGGCTTTTCCATGTACCGATTTTGGAATTTCTCCTTCATATGACATAAGGTTTCCTGTCTACATTTTTATAGCTTAAAAAGTCCTTGTCATGATAAAAAAAAAATACTCTTGCATTTCAGTCTCTCCTTATGAAGAAATAGAATTGTTCAACTGACAGAGTAGTGTCATGTTCATTTTTGTTAAACATGAAACTAGAGCCCAGGCGGACCAAGCTGTAAAGCCAGGAAGCTACGTGGGGCATCACATAATGCTGTGAATTCTGGCTTCAGGCGCTGGCTAAGCAGCACTTAATATCATTATTCCTTTTCAAGCCTAATAAAAGAAGAGCCCTATGGGAGGGGATGTTCTTTTGGGGGGACGATGCATTTGGCCTTAGAGTATAAGCAATTTTCTAAAACAAACAAACAAAAACCTAACTTTCCAAAGTAATATAGCACAGAATTTTGCATAAAGAGCTCAGCATGCTTATCATTGGGAAAATTTCATCAGTGTCTACTTTAAATCCCTTTGATTGCATTTTCATTACAATCTCCCTTGTCCAATCCAAGATCAGCCTGATGTATTACCAATCAAGGATACAATGGGGCCCCCAATCTGCGGGGGATATATCATATCAGCATGGATGGCTGAAACCAGGGATATAAGTAAACACCTGTTGATCCTATATATATATATATGTGCTCTCTCTCTCTCTCCCTGCTCCTGTCTCTCAGCTTGGCACTGCCTGACTTCCTACCCCCACCCCAGCCAAAAAAACCTAAAAAAGTGAAAGCAAAAGTGACTGCCATGGGCAGACTTCCAGAGCTTTAGGGATGACCACAGAAAGCAAAAAGAGGGTCTTGCTGTACTTTGAGTGTTCTTCCTTCCTTCCCTGTTCCACCGCTTCCAAATATTTTCCCAATTCAGAGAACATAATGAATCAAATTACACAAAGATTTACTCCATTGGATCACTTTTCTAGGGTCTTATTTTTAGACATTTCACATGAAATTAATAATAATAAATGATCGTGATAATAGCTAGTAGTTAAAGTGTTTTAAAGTTTGTATTTGAAACTCAAAACAACCCACATTTTACAGATGAGGAAACTGAAGCTGATAGAGATTCAGTGACTGACCTAGAGTCATAGAGCTAATAAATGTCTGAGGCTAGATTTGAACTCATATCTTCCTCACTCTAGGTCCCCCACTCTACTTCACCACCCGTATTTGCCTACAACTACCCTTAAGATGATTGAGATATTATAAGAGTAACATGTTTGTGTGAATTACTTTTCTTCATTGGAAGGAGGAGCAGGGAAAAGAAAGACAAAAAAACTGGGAAGAGGACTCAGAAATAGAAGAGGCAGCCGTGGACAAATATTGTCTACATCACAATTATAATTTCAATGCATCAGTTTCTTATCTGTAATATAAGGGATTTAACTAGATATATATCCTCACAACAACAATGAGAGGTAGGTGACATAATTATTCCCATTATACATATGAAGAAACTGAGTCAGAGAAAAATTAAATGCCTTGTCTATGGTCACATAGACAGTGTACATCAGAGTTAGGATTTGAAACTAGGACTTACCTGACTGAAAGATCAGCCTCTTATATACCAGGATGCTTTAATAAACTCCAATATTTCCCTATTCCCTCTAGGATCAAGCATAAAATGCTCCATTTAATCTGGTCCCTTCCATCTTTGCCAATATTCTTATACTTTATTCTCCTCCATGCACTGTAAGATCCAATCCAAAGCCTCTGGCTTTTTTGCTTTTTTCTTGTACACAATATTTCTGCTCCCTACTTTGCATTGTCAACTGGTCATCCTCTAGCCCTGGAATCTTCTCCCTCCTCATCTCTATAATCTGGCTTTCTAAGCACCTTTCAAGTCTCAGCTAACATCTCACATTTCCTAAGAAGTCTTCCCTCAATCCTCTTTAATGCCAGTAACCTTCATCTGAGAGCACCTACAATTTATCCTGTATCTATCTCATTTGGACCTACTTTATTACTTCGGGCCATCCCCCATTTCAACTTCAAGCTCCTTGGGTTCAGGGAGTGTCTTTTGCCTTCCTTTTGGATCCCCTCTGCTTAGCACAGTTCCTAGCACATGGTAGACACTTAACAATCCCCATCTAGAAAGTGAAATGGATATGAGTGAAGTGGGTTAATAGGGGGAGGGAGAAGTGGAAGGAGTATTGGACAGTGTAGACACTGATGCGACCATTCAGGATACGGATATGCTGGTTGCAGAAAGGTTCCCTTTGTAAATTAGAGACCAGATTTAGATACTTTTTCTGAGATTTGGCCTTCTCAAAGCCAGGAGTTTTCTTTGTTGCTTTCCCAGGTCAGGCAAATGGAAAAAAAGGAGCATCAGAACCCCTGAGCTTAGCTGGACGTCATTAAAACTGGAGGCTCCTTTAAATTTCACGCCATTATGCTGGGTGTGATGGCCCCTTATTAGCTACTTATCACACTCCCTGAAGTGATTTGATTGCATGGAAAGGAGCCAAAATATGAGCTCTGGATCTCAATCCCTCCTTGGATGGGGTCTTCTAAGGTCTTCATCTCTTTCAGGTCACCCCACGATCTTTCTGAAATGACACTCCCTTCTCATTTCGACTCCTTTGCCCAATTTTAAAGCTGTAATTCTTCAAGCATCTTTCTTATTTCCAGCATCAGGGCCCTTCTCAGAAGCTGAGCTAAATCTCCTGTTTTGTGACCAGGGACACCCTCTTGTGGCATTCAAGACAACTGCTCATACTCACTAGACACTGGTGATTATCTTTTAAAAAGAGCAGTAAGAGCTTCTGGCACTTTCAGCCAACTACATCTCAACGTTCTCTAATCATTCCTGTGTTTCCTGAAAAGAGATGCTGCTAAATGCAACAATTACATAGTTATTGTAGAGGAAAAGAATTTTAATTGTTTTCTCCTTACTGTTAGTATGCTAGCTTGCCCAGGATCATAGAGCTAATAAATGTTTGAGGTTGGATTTGAACTCAAGTCTTCCTCAGTCCAGGTCCCCCATTCTATCCACTTCACTTTCTGCCTACAAATACCTTTAAAAAGGGCAAGACAAGAAAAACACACACTTCCCAGCTGTGTGACCCTGGGCAAGTCACTTAACCCCCGTTGCCTAGCTCTTTCCACTCTTTTGCCTTGGAGCCAATACACAGTATTGACTCCAAGACGGAAGGCAAGGGTTTTAAAAAAAATTTTTTTAAGGGCAAGACATCATAATAGTAACATCTTAGTGACTCTCTGTGGATATAAAATACCTAAATATGAATGACTTGGAATGTCTTCCTTGGGAATAGGACACAATAAGGTTCCATTCAAGCAATTCATCCATTCATTCACTTAAGGATGGCTCCCTTTTTGTCTTTGTGCTCTCACTTCTTAGCAGCATCTGGCCATTTTTCGTTCAGTTAAATATGATTTTTCATGACCCCATGGAGCATAGCGTCCATTGGGTTTTTCTTGGCAAACTAGAGTGGTTTGCCATTTCCTTCTTCAGTAGAGTATGGCAAAAAGAGGTTCAAGACTTGCCCAGCGTCACACAGCTAGTGAGTGTCTGAGACCAAATTTGAACTTGGGTCTTCCTGACTCCTGATCCAGCACTCTGTCCACTGAGGCATCTAGCTGCCTCTATCTGGCCACAGCTGACCCTAACCAAATACTTACTAAATTGAAGTGCTGTCCTTATCAAATAGCTATTGTATTGCTAGAGCTATAAGACACAGAAGCAGAAGTCCCAAGACTGATAGCCAAGCCGTAAGACCAATTCCCCAAACGATGCTTGAAAACCAGTTTGATTGTTTTATATTCAGAGGTGATAATATCAGTCCATGCCTTCAGAAAGTGTGCAATCTAGCTGAGGAAATAAGATATACACACAAGCTAAAAGTTTAGTAACAACTAATTGTCCTTTAGAGACGTTTTCTGAAAGATAATATATATGTTTTCATTTGTACCTCACCACCCAATAAGATATGCATTATAGGTGATATCATCCTCATTTTACAGCTGAGGAAACTGAGAGTCAGAGAAGGAATAAATAAATGTCGGGGGGGATTTTAAGCCAAGTCTTTTTGGTTTAACTTGATCCAATGCATCATGCCCAAGAAAACCGTTAAAAATATTTTAAGGCAACACATGCTTAATTACCAAATAAGAGACAATTGGGCAGAACAGTGAATAATATTGGACTTGGGAGTCAGGAATACCTGTATTCAAACCCTGCCTGCTACACTTATTAGCTGTTTGACCCTGGGCTACTCACTTAGCCCCTGTCACCCTCAATTCTTTCATCTCTAAAATGGGAATAATAATAGCATCCTTCTCACCATGTTCTAGTGAGGATCAAAGGAGCTGAGGTTTGTTAAGTTCTTCACAAATTTGAATGAGTCTGGAGAAGGGAGATTTCCTCATGGGCATGCAGGAAGGGAGACTTCACAAAAAGTGAGAGTTTGACTTGGGCTTTGAAGAATGGGTTGGATCTGAACTGGGGCAAAGGAAGGAAAAGGACCTTCTAGGACAAGGATTGGACTTGAAAGTGTATTTAAGTGAACAAAAAATTCTTACACAAAACTAAGAATTTACATGGCAGATCAAGAAAATAAGTGGGCCAGTATATGAGAGTAAAAGTGAGAAAGGCATTAAGAAAGGTAGGTGGGCTCAGTTTGGAGGTCCTCAAATACCAGACTCAGGAGGTTAGAATTGGTTAGATAAAGCTGGCATCACAAAAAATCCGGTGCCAAGGTTTTAATCCCTTCTGCCATAGTTAAGATATGCAAATTAGATACCAACCTCGAATTGAGGGGGAATTAAAGAGGTACTTATGAGTGTGGGCCATCACCCAACTCTTGGGAGGGGAGAAGGTCTCTGATCATATGCTATCTTTTCACCCCAAATGTAGTAGAAGGGAGGACTTGACCTGCACTGGCTGGTAGGCTTCTCAAGTTTCAAGGAGGGCTTTTTCTGGAACCAGGGAGTCCATATGCCAGTTTTTAAAAAGTCGATCTTGGTCTTGTCTTTGATATGGATGCTATAGAATGATCTTGTCTGCTATTTCACTATCTTAACAGGATATGTACATGTGTGCATATAAACATGCGTGTAAACATGCATATATTTACACATGTATACTTTTTTAAGCTAAAATATACGTTCTTCATGGTGTTCATTTATTCACCCGTAAAATACTTGGGCATGGCATAGTGGATCAAGTTATATCAGAAGGACTTGGTTTGAAATCATTATTTCACCCAAAATATCAGGTGCAAAATAGCAGAGAGTAAGATAGGATTTGACCCTCAAAGTGCTTACAGCCCAGCAAAAGGGCATGAGACCTACATAAAAATAACTGTGATACAAACCTACATACAAATAACTGTGATCTTGGCACTGATACGAGACTGATTTACCATTTCATCCTCCTGTGGGTCGAACAGATCATTTTGTCAGGCGATCGAAGGTTAAGTGACTTGCCCAGGGTCACACAGGTAGGACACATCTGAGACCACATTCGAACTCATCCTCCTAACTGCAGGCTTGGCATTCTATCCATTGAGCCACCTACCTGCCTTGTGGTGCAAGGCAGGACCTGCTAATTTCCATAAGAAAGATATAGAATACTAGGAACTTTCAGAAGGAACAGAATTTTTAACTAGAGGCAATCAGGGAAGGCTTCATAGAGATGGAGATAGATTTAGAACTAGGACTTGAAGGATGAGTAGAATTTTAACAAGGAGAACTTTTGAAGGGAAAAGGTATATTCTAGATGAGTATGATGTAGATCAAAAGAATGAAAGAGGGGTAAGCATAATAGTTTAGGAAACAAATGGGAGATAAGATAATGGGGAGTTTTGAATGCAATATCAAGGAATTTGGATTATTTTATTGAGACATTAAAGTTTTTTAGTATTTTCATTTATTTAACAGAAAGCTTTATCTGGCGATCTTGTTTTGGGTGTAATAATGATCTGTCAGTATGTGTCAAAGGCAGGTCTTGAACCTGGGACTTGCTGGCAATTAAGGCCATCTCTCCAGTATGCCATACTATCACTATTCAACCTTCATGACCCTCAACTGCATTTGGAAAGAAAAACATTTTTAATTCAATTCAATAAACATTTATGAAGGACCTACTTTGTGCCAGACACTGTGCTAAATAAGCATTAGAGATATATAAATAAACAAAAGATAGTCCCTGCTCTCAAGGAACTTACAACCTAACAGAGGAGACAAATTTACACAAAGCAAACTATATACAGAATAAATTGGAAATAATTAAGAGGGAAAGAACTGGAATTAAGAGGTGCTAGGAGACTTCCTATAAAAGTTACTATGTGCAGTGTTGCAAGAACTTGGAGTTTACCTGGTTCCTTCTTTCCAAGGCATCGTGGGACCTTCCAAAAACGTGAAAGTCAAATGAACAATAATCTATACAATGTCTCTTTGGGATAGATAGAAAAATCTTGGTAATATACCACCCAGTCCAATGTGTAGCCTTTTCTCACTATTCTTTTGGGAGATCAGGATTACTTTTTTAATGATCAAAGGATCTGCATTTTCACTTGTGAAGATGACAGCCTTTGTTAGTATGGTTGAGTTCTCCCTCCTTCCTGTGACATTCATCGTTACAGTGAAAAGGAAAGGAAAAGAAAAACCCTAGAGAAGGCAAAATGGGAGGATGCCAAAATTTAGATGAGCCAAAGAAAAGGAGAAAATCCAAAAGAAAAGGAGAAAAAACACTTAGTTTCCAGAAGTTGAGGTAAGGGTGAAGAAGAGGAAAAGGGGGAAATACTCAAGGGATAGACCAATCATGTCCCCTCCTCTTCACACGAAGAAAGTTATTTTATGGAAAATGTATCTTCTATACCATTCCCCTCTTCCTAAATAACTTCACCCACCTCAGACACTATTACTTTCCTCTATATATGATCAAAGCTTGCATTTTCTGTTTAGATTCATGTAATTATAGTCACTAATTTGTAGTTTTGCAAATATTCTTGGGCAGCTATGTAGCACAGAGGATAGAGTGTATAGTGAGTGCCTGAAGGTAGGATGATTAGTATTCCTGTGCTCAAATCTGGCTTCGGACACTAGCTACATGACCCTGGGAAAGTCACTTATTTCTGTTTGCCTCAGTTCTTCATTTATAACATGAGCTGGAGAAGGAAATGACAAATCACTATAGTATCTTTGTCAAGTAAATCCCAGATGGTGTCATGAAGAATTGGACATGACTAAAACCACTAAACAACATTGAAATATTGTGAAGGTTTTTTCTTACACACACACACACACACACACACACACACACACACACACACACACACTTAGATTAAAGACTCATTGAAGACAGAAACCATGTCTTCTCTACCTCTCTTCTACCCTTTTCCAAAGATATTTGGCTCACAACATTTTCCCAGTCCAAGATGTTGACTGACAAGCAAAACTAACTCTGTAAGGTCAGCACACCTGAAAGATTTCAGACTAGGCAATGTGCCAGAAAAATATTCATTAAGTGTCTAATTATATGTCCAGGACCTAATATCTAAAACAGAATTCTTTACCTTTTTTGTGTATCATGGACTCCTTTGGATACATGGTGAAAACTCTGGAACTCTTCTCTGGATATTTTTCAACAATTAAAGGAAATGCCAAATTGCATTCAGAATTTAGTGAAAATAAAAATGTAACTTTTTTCCATCCAAGTACACAGACCCTCTGAAATTTATCCACAGTATCTTTGGTGATCTGTAGTTACCAGGTTAAGAACACCTGATATATGCCAGTCTTTGCACTCTTTACCCATGTCTTAGAAGCCAACAAAAATTTGAATTTGAATTACTTCACATTTAAAAATCCTACCTCACTTAAATATCTACTTCCACCTGAAGCCAAGATGGCTGAGAGATCCTTGAAATACAATATCATATGAATATTTTGGGTGCCTAGTCTGGAATAAATTTTAAATTGAAAGTGATTTCACGTTTCTTTAGAAGTGGCAGCACTCGTGGCTCCCTTTGTCACATGCCATCAGAAGCATTTGTGCAATACCTCTAGCCCATCTATGTGTAACACCCATCCAAGTCCTAGTTTACATATAGGTGTATAGAATAGTCTTTTTGTCAGAAATAACTGGAAGTCTTTTATTTCATTAAATATCACTTTTTTCCCCCCAGGAGGGTTATGCTCAATTTCATTGAGTATGTGGTTCTTGCTTATAGGCCTAGATCCTTTGCCTTTCAGAATGTCATATTCCATGCCTTCTGGTCCTTTAATGTAGAAGCTGCCAGGTCTCATGCTATCCTGACTGTGGCTCCATGATATTTGAATTGTTTCCTTCCAACTTTCCTCTGAGAATTTTTAATTTTTGCTATAATAATCTTGGGATGTTTATATTAGTACCATTTTTAGGAAATGATCAGTAGATTTTTTTTAATTTCTATTTTTCCCTCTTGCTTTAGGATAGGGAAATTTTCCCTGTTGATTTATTATAATATGATATCCAGGCTCTTTTTTTTAATCATAGCTTTTAAGTATTCCAATGATTCTTTGACAGTCTCTCTTGGATCTATTTTCCAGATCAGTTTTTTTCCTGTGATGTATTTCAAATTTTCTCTTTTTGTTGTTGTTCTTTTGATTTTGTCTTATTGTTTCTTGACACCTTATGGAATCATTAGCTTCCATTTGATCAACTCCTATTCTTAGAGAGTTATTTTCTTTCTTGACCCTTTATGTATGCCTTTCTATTTGACCCATTCTGGTCTTTAGAAAATTATTTGCTTTATTGGTTTTTTTTTGGCCTCCATTTCCATTTGGCCCATTCTAGTTTCCAAGTTGATGAATCTTTGTGTCATTTCTTCTTTTGTTTGATTTTTTAAGCTTCTTTTCATGTTCTTCCAAGAGGTCTTTTGGGATCTGGCATCCTTTCCCACTTTCCTTTGAGACTTCACACATTTTCTTTTTGTCACTGCTGTCCCCTTCTGAGTTTATGGTTTGATCTTCCCTGTCACTAAAGCAACTTTTTCTGGTTAGGTTTTTTCTTTGTCTTTTGCTCATTTTTCTAGTTACTATTCCCTATCCCATTTTTCTTTCTATCAGGGTTCTTCTCTGCTCTTGGGGTTTAAGGAGTTCTGTTCCAAGCTTACAGGGTAAGCTTTCACTGGTGGTGGGTAGATCTGGCTGACTTTGGGACCCTCAGCGTGCTTTTCCAGGGGGGTGGACCAGCTAGCTTCTTATAGAGAGGCTTGCAGCAGCTTATTCCATGGATTCTGCTACCCCTGCTTTTGATTTCCTTATCATCTCCTGTGTTGGGCTGTTCCCTGTTCTGCCTTTTCATCACTGCAGGCCACATGGAAGCTTGTGGGACTCGACTGAGCCTCTCCTCTCTGCCTGCCAGTTTCTTGCCTCAGACCTCTGTAGGGTTGGTCTTGCATTACTACTCCTCTACCATTTCATTGCCTCAAACTGCTTGGCAATAAGTAAGATTGCCCTAGTGTGCACTCTACAAGCTCCCCTTCCCCACCATGCAGTACTCACTAGGATACTCTCTCCCTTCTCACCACAGTGAGATATCTCTCCTGCTTTGTTTTGAGTTGTTTTATTTTCTATTTTCGCATATTTAGAGGATTTGGACAAGCTGAGTTTCCCTTACTCTACCATCTTAGTTCCTAAAATAGTCTTAAATGTACCTAAAGACACATAGTTCTTAAATGGAGCACTGAGGCACTGGTATCATTTTCAGATCCTTTCTTATGTTCTTTAATGTCTTTCCTTCTTTTTTTCCTTCCTTTTTCTTCCTATGACTCTCATTCTTTTCTTTCTCTATTGTTGTCTTTCTCCATACCTTTCCCTCTGAAAATATGCTATTTAAATACTAGGCATCTAAGTGGCACAGAGGATAGAGCACTGGCATCAGGAGGATGTGGGTTCAAATATGTCCTAGCTGTGTGATCCTGGGCAAGTCACTTAACCCAGTTTGCCTACCCCTTGCCCTTCTGTCTTAGAATTGTTACAAAGAGATAAAGTAAAGGTTTAAAAAACACTGGCCTCTTATCTGCTTCCTCCTTTCTTCCCTTCCTTTCTTTCTTCCACTTCCCTGTCTCCTTCAGGCTGAAAGTTCTACAGCCCCTCATCAGCCATATCTCCCACTATTGATGGGCACAAAAGTTTTTACCTGATTCTCTCCAACCTGAACTCATTGATACCTCTTTAGGCAACAGGTGCCATCCCCCTGTTCTCAAGGGTTCACTGTTTGGTGCCAGACTTCATGTGGACACTCATTTGGTTTTAACACTACTGCTTCTCAGGACTCCCAAGCTCAAGTCTTGCTCTCCCAAGTAAAAGGGATTACAAATGTGTGCCTTCGTGCCCAGCTCCCTCATTTTCCTGAACTATAAAATAAGGGGACATAGACAGGATGATCTCTGAAATCCCTTACAGTTCTAAATAGGAAAAAAAGGTGTCAATAAGTATGAAAAAATATGGGAACATCCACTTATTTGATAACATTTCAAAAACACAACAGCCACACACTGCTATGTTACAATACGTAATCTGTGGCATTTTCCCCCAAATCAGTGATTATTTTGTTTCTGTTTTTTCCCCTCACTCGTGCTTTTCATTAAGAATATAGCTTTTCCAGATCAAAGTATAAAATGATTACACCTGGCAGACTTCCCATGATCTAAGCTAGAGACATTTGTGTGCTGTGTGAGCTGTTTACTCTTAGTTTATCAAACCAATATCAGCACCTGGCTGGATATGGGAGACCTTGTGTTGACTTCATGGCAGACCCAGTGAAAACAATTGAATCTGAAAACCAGCAATCACAGTGTAGCCCCTCACCTTTCCAGGACTTTGCCTTTCTCCCTCAATTCATCAGCTGCAGCGGATATGCACAAGATTCTATGGGGTTGGATGGGGTTTGGCTTTATGAAATCAGAGCCTTCTTTCAATAAATTGGGCTGTGAACTTCCCTGCCCCTCGTCTTGCTATCTTCCTGCTAATCTTCAAATTTGTCCTTCTTTGCACAGGGTTCTGGGGCTATTTTGGGATCCTGTTTCTGCACCAGTCTATTGACACTCCCTCCCTTATCTGGGTCACTGCTTTATTAGGTTAAAAACAATACATATAACAGTTCTTCAAGGTCTGAGGTTGAGACCTGTGTCCACAACCTTCAGCATCCTCCTGATCAAATGAGGAATCGAGGTCTGAAACCCTATGCTACAATCTGGAACGGGGGGGGGGGGCCAGCAGGGAGGGGAGGAGAAGGAAGCCAGGCAAATACTCAGAGGGTGTTGGAAATGAACTCATTATTCTTTGCTCTCTCTTACTTGCCTGTCCTTTCCAGCCCCCCTTCTCTCCTATTTCTGTCACCCTTTCTCCCTCTGCCGCTCACTAAATCACAGAGCTTAATGATGCATGGAAGATGATAATGTGGAACAATAGTTTGTAACAATAGCACTACAATTAAACATTTAGAAGATGCATTTTTCTAAATTAATACACTCTGTGGAATTGTAAATTTACTGAAGTTCCCAAACCTGAGGGCAGACAGAATTCAAGGTTACCATAGAAACACCAAGCATAAAGGAGACATTTTTTATTTTTGGAATACAGGGCATTTCCTCCTCCCCCTTCCCGCCACCTTCCCCCTCCTCAATCATGGCAATAATAATTACAGCAAGAGAGGAAGTATCCTCCACTTACCAAGTGTAAATCTTTCAGTTTTGTCTTTTGAACGTCTCCTCAGACATAAAGGGGACTATGAGAAGCCTCTAGGCCGTGTCACCATGTTAAGAGAACAAGATCACCTCCAGAATGGCAAGCTGGAAACTGTCCATCATTACAAGCTGGAAACTGTGTCCATCTTGACAACTCTCCTTAAGTTACAAGTTCAAGGGGCGAGAAGGAGGTAATTAAATGGTTTTCCAGTTGGCTGGACCTTCATGTAGATATCTGAAGGCGTTCCTTCGACCAGAGACCAAGGATCAAGCAGCAAAGTGGAGCGTTCACAAAATATCTCTGTTTGGCCAGAGCGGTTTCAAAATGTTCCTATGGATTCTGAATGAACCATCAACAAAGGAATAAATCCGAACCCTTTTCTCTCTCCTGACCCCTAGAAATATTGAATTATAAAATACAGATCCAGAGAGCAAAGGTGTGCCAAAAGAAAAATAATAATCATTGCTCCCACCCACCAGAAAGGAAGGGACTCCTATCTGCAGAGGAGGTTTGTTTTTCAGCCAGGGATGATTTCATGAATGTAGCCACACATACACCAAGAATTCAGTACAAACAGGTTAAACTCCAGCCCACTGTCCCTCATTTGTTGTAACTGACCCATCTGGGATATCATAATGGCTCTCCGAACACCGGACTATCCAAATTTCACATCTCATTTCTCGTGGCAGCCAAGTTTGGTAAAGTGCATTAAAGAATAGCCAATGAGTGGATCTTGTCATTTTTATTTTTATCAAAAGTTGTAGCACCTGTGGTGAGAAAATTAAAAATATAAACACTCAAATAGAACTGCAGTTCCAATAAGAAAAGCAGCATTTATTATTACAGATCTTAAGGGACAATACAGGGAGGGTGTCGCTCCAGGTATAGGGGACATGTAAAGAAATGGGAAGGGCAGCTAGGTGGTGAGCACCAGACCTGAAGTCAGGAAGACTCATCTTCCAGAGTTCAAATCTGGCCTTAGACACTTATTGGCTGTGTGACCCTGGGCAAGTCACTTAATCCTATTTGCCTCAGTTTCCTCATCTGCCAAATGAGTTAGAGAAGGAAATGGCAAATCGCTCCAGTATCTTTGGCAAGAAAACTCCAAGTGGGGTCACAAAGACCCAGTTCAAATTCTGGCTCTGCCATTTATTGTCTCTGTAACATTCAGGTAATCATACTCTCTGGCGTGCCTCAATACCCTTGTCTGAAAAATTATACAATTGAACTAGATAAACTTCCAGGTTCCTTCCATCTCTAAATTTACCATCCTATGATCCTATACATTTTATATACACCTATATACGTCACAAGAGTACTCTCTGACTCCACTCTGCAAAAGAAAGGCTACATATCTCCCAGAGTTCTGGGGATACCATGAGATGTTGCAACCTATTTCTTCTAACACCATCATCTCAAGCCCCCATTATGGGTGTATTTCCCTCACTGTTAGCCACAGTTCAACAGTAACTTTTACAAAAGGATATTTATTTCTAAATATAGCAAGGAAAAAATGGACATTCCCTCCCCACCACTAATACCTTGAGGGAACATTATCCCCTTTATTATCTCAGCTTCTAGAGAGAATAGACTCAGAACTAGCATTTTTCTACATAGTATTTGAGTTCATATCCAAATGTGACATTGCTACTAAATAAGTCCTTGTTTAAGCTTCCTTTGAGCTTAATCCCAAAGGTTGCTCCTGGCTCCATAGCACATCTGTTCTGGACTGACTGTAAAACCCAGGAGAACCCGTACTCCTAAAGTTCTAGATTCCAGGACTTTCTGCTGGCTCACTCTTCTAATTGTCTAAAACTCCCAAAGTTGGAGCTTCCACATTAATCTCCTTCATCTAAAGCAAGAGAACAAATGGACAGAAAAAAGGGACAAGGGCCATTTTCAGAAAACCTTTAGATAGGAAGATGGCCCAAACTCTCTTCCCTTAAGGCAGCATTATCTCTCAACAGAAGCTACAAAGAAAGAAGGCATCAGCCAAAGAGATAAATAAGGTCAAACCAAGAGACAGACCCACTGATGCCTTTTGAAAGCTCCTTGTTCTGGTCCTGCAAATAAGAAAAAAAGCTACTGTCAACCTTGGGATTAGAGAATGTCACACCATACCTATGCATGTTCCAAGGTGTCTCCAAGAAGCTCCTTTTGCCTATTATCAGGACTGTCTTAGAAGAAGACTCCCTTCTCTTGAAAGAGAATTGCATCCATGGTGTTAGGACAATCATAGTCAGCCCCTAGTTACATATGTACATTTTATCTCCCCGTGAGAATGCAATCTCCCTGAGGGCAGGGGCATCTTTTGCCCTGTATCCCCAGCTATCATCACAATGCCTGGCACCTAGTAAGCATTTAGTAAATGCTCACTGCTTTATTGATCTGCACTTTAGCAAGATCATATAAGGGATGAGTTGAGATGCTCTTACATGGCTAATCAGGAAATATTTTTGCACGACTTCGAAAGTATAATTGATATGATGTTGTTTGTCTTCTCAATGGATGGGGCAAGGCCTGAAAAAAATGAATGAATGATTATTTTTAAAAGATGCTCTTATAATCCAGATGGAAGGTAATGCAGGTCTCAGTTGGGAAGACAAAAAGGAGGGTGGAGGGAGTGGAGAAAAAGACAAAGTAAGATTTAAAAAAAAAAGACAAAAACTCCAAGTTCCTTCCGACCTGAGCAGATATGCTGGTGCTTTCAACCCAAAGAGGGAAGTTAGGCGAAGGGAGCAGGTTTTGGGAGGAAGACGAGGAGTTCAGTGCACACTGCATTGCTCCAAGAGGAACAGTATTATAGGGCCTTGGGGAGCCATTCCACATCCCTTCTGCTTCCCCTAAGAGTTTCAGGGACATTTCAGATGCCGAGGCTGTCCACATCAAATACTCTCCCAGGTAAAACTCACTTTTACTTATTGCAGCAGCTCTGCCAGACATTTCAAGCTTGGCACCAGCTGTCTCATAGAGTTCAGTGACTGCATTTCTTTACATGAGCTTCCATCTTCCCCGAGAGAGAGAGAGAGAAAGGGAGGTGGGGGCGGGGGGAGAGATTGAGGCAGAGA
>NC_058134.1:83906982-83917056 GCF_016433145.1 Gracilinanus agilis
GAGAGAGAGAGAGAGAGAGAGAGAAGAGAGAGAGAGAGAGAGAGAGAGAGAGAGAGAGAGAGAGAGAGAAAGAATCAACCTAGAATTAATTTTCCAGCATTATCCAATATTTTCCTATTTAGTTTAATATGATTATTTTCCAGAGGCATGAAGATCTTTTTGACTGACTTTAGTTCAGTCAGTATGTATTTATTAAACACCTACTATGAGCTAGGCATTGTGCTAAACACTGGAGATAGGAAGAAAGGCAAAAGCTATCCCTAATCTCAAAGAGCTCATGATATAATAGGAGAAACAACATGCAAACTCTGAATAAACAAGATATATCAGCTTAAATTTGGAAATAGCAATAATCATAATCATAAAATTGGAGCTAAACCAGGGGAAAGAACAAGAATGAAGGGGGAACAGGAAAGGCTTCTCATAGAAGTTGGGTTACTAGGCTAGACCTGAGAGAAACCAGGGATAGCAAGAGACAGATGAAGAGGGAGAGAATTCCAGGCAAGGGGGACAAGGCAGTCAAAAGGCCCAGCCATAATGTCTCCTGCTAATAAATCTGGTTTCACTGGTATTTGAGCTTATAGCTTGGGGTTCTTATAGGTCTGGCTGATTGAACTGTCTCATTTGTGGAGCTCAGTTCTCAAATCAGTCTGTCTCTTTGTCTTCCTAATGACATTCTCACTTGACGATTCATTCAGTAAGCATTTCTTCTTTACATACCTTGTCCAAGGGGCTGGATTAGGTGCTAGATAGAAATAAAAACATGTAAAATTATATAGACAATGCCTTTGGGGAGTTTATTGTTTAGTGGAGAATGAGACATGTATAAGAATAATTACAATAAAAGTAAGGATCATAAGGTTTGATCTAAAGCTACAAGGAATCATAGGCACCCATTTAATTGAACCCCCTTATTTTATAGATGGGTAAACTGAAGCCCAGGGAAACAAGAGTGACTTGTCCAGGGTCACACAGGAACTAAGCATCAGCAGTGGGCTTTAAACCCAGGTTCTTTGATTACAGAAGCATAGAAGAGATGAGAGAGGTCTAACGGATTTGAGGCAGGAAAGAGTCCATCTAACTAGGGCAACCAGGGAGGGGAAGGCTTTACCAGAGATGTCCAAAGAGGAGAAAGAAGTCAGTAGGCAGAGCTGACATGGCTAATGTCACACAATGTATAAGTGGAAGAACTGCAGTTTGAATCCAGGTCTCCAAATCCAATACTCTTCATCCCATAGCCACATTGCCTTACTTGATAGGTGTAGAAACTGAAACTCCACCCCCAGATCCTTTGGGGTATTAAATGAAAGAGATGGCAAGCAACTAGGTGGTACAGTAGAAAGAGTGCTGGCCTGGAATCAGGTAGACATCTCCCTGAGTTCAAATCCCACCTCAGACACTAGTCGTATAACCCTGAGCAAATTACTTCACCTTGTTTTCCTCAGTTTCTTCATCTGTAAAATGAGCTAGAGAAGAAAATGACAAACCATTCCAGTATCTTTTCCAAGAAAACTCCAAATGGAGTCATTAAGAATTGGCTAGGTCCAAACAATTAAACAGCTCTAGAGTCAGGATGATAACTTTCTTCAAGTATTTGAAGGGCTATCACAAGAAAGAGAGCCAATTAAGCTTATTTTGTCTGGCTCTTTTAGGCATAATGGGAACAAGAGGAGCAATTTACAGAGGAATAGGGTTAGCCATGAAATAAGGAAAAAACTGATTAACAATAAGTACTCTGTATCTCCTGGTGTGACAGGTAAGCTCACCTCCACTGAAGGTCTTTAAGAAAAGGTTGGACAGCTACTTCTTGCACATAACATAGAAGGGATCCTTGTTCAGCTATGAGTTAGCCAGGTAGAAGGGACCTCAGAGGCTGTCTAATCAATGTCTTGATTCCCTCCACACTATGATGATGCCTCAGAGGAGGAGGATTTTATTTAAAGATAGAAAAGTATTTATTTAGATTTTACTTTTTCCAATTAACAAAACATTTGGTTTCTCTTACACACTTTTTCTCCCTCTCTCATATTGAACAATAAAAAAGGAGGTGGGGGGAATCATCAGAACAAATATGCATAGTCACACAAAACAAATTCTCACATTAACCAGGTCCAAAATCTGAATGTCTCATTCTCCATTTTAAGTCATTCAACAATCTGGCAGGAGGTGGGTGGCATGCTTCATCTTTGGTCATGGTTTGTCATCGCACTGTTCATATTTTGAAAGGCTTTAAAAATTGTTTTACTCTTTAATATTATTGTCACTGTATGAATCATTCTTCTAATTTGACTCACTTCATTCTACATCAGCTTATCGTAGACTTCAAGATGGGGACTTTTAAAATAAAGTGGATAAATGACCTTAGCAGCAAGAATCCCAGGTTAGGAGGCAGAGATAAAGGTAAGTAAATAAATAGGCAGCAAGAGTAATTAGACCATGTGTCTAAGTCACTCAGAAGAGGAGAGTCCTTCTCTCATCCTTATGAGGAGTTAGAAACCTTTTAAGACTTTAAAAAAGACACAGCTAGGTGTCTCAGTGGATAGAGAGCCAGGTCTAGAGATGAGAGGTGCTGTATTCAAATCTGACCTCAGATACTTCCTAGCTGTATGACCCGAGCAAGTCACTTAATCCCAATTGCCTAAACTCTTGCTGCTGATACTGATACTTAGTCCTGATTCTAAGACAGAAGGTAAAAGGGCCTTAAAGAAAGGGGGGAAAAGAATCCCTTAATCTATTCCTTTCTAAATTAATTCTTCCTAAAGATTTTTCCATTTTCTCCCCTAGTGGAACTATTTTTAGAGATTAGAGTTTTATCTATAGGCAGCCATTTAATCTACTGATTTTGGGTCATTGTTTTTAAGCCATAGCTACAGACTTGCTGAATTTTTTTTCAAACAGCTGATCTGATGAGTTTTGCCATCCTAAAGGTTGTCATGGTTTTTCAGTACAACACTTTTCATCCCATAGACAACCCTTTCTTTTTATTTCATTGTTTTAGTATTTGGCCTGCTTTTTTTTCTGTTTCAGCTGAAACTGCATGTTTTATTTGGCAGATCTAAAGAATGGAAATGGGAAAATGGGGGGAAATAATGATTAAAAAAGTGAAGTTTATCGGCAATGTAGTTATTAGGGACCAGAAGCAGTGAACTGAGAACTGTCAATTGAAAAAGGACCGTTGAAGATAGCTAAACTTTTGGCTGAATTAATTTAAATATGTAAGGCTGAACTTTTGAGGTAGTGTTAGATTAAGTACTTATCAGCTGGCATGCTGGAAATGAGAAATGACTGGCCCATTTTTTAATAAACTTCATTTTTTAAAATGAAAAACCCCTCGCATTTAGCAAGTAGGCTGCTTCTTCAAACTTTCTTCTCTACGGACATGCTTCAATAACTGTTTCTCATTCTGGACCCCGCTTTTGTTTTATGACATGATAATTCACACCAATGATTTTCATTCACTCTGTAAATATAAAGTGCCCTGGTAATATTGAACAGTAATGCCATGAAAAAACAACTCTTTAGCCAGGGCTCTCTCATGACATCCCTACTTTCTATTTCCCACCCTAATCATTGGGATTGAGGGCTCGCCCTTCTTCTGTGTTCTGAATACCTTTTCTAAGGGCCTCTCAATAACTTTGTACCTCCTTATCCTTCAACTCCCACATCCCATTAGCTTACTCTACACATATGGATTGTAGTTATTCGATCAAGTCCGACTCTTCATGACTCCCTTTTGGAGTTTTCTTGGCAAGGATACTAGAGTAGTTTGTCATTTCCTTTTCCAGGTCATTTTCCAGATGAGGAAACTGAGGCAAACAGGGTCACCTATCAAGTAAATGTCTGAAGCCAGGTTTGGAGTCTTCCTGACTTCAAACCTAGCACTCTATACACTGCCCCCACATAGAGATGGTAGAGGAGAACTGGACTGAAAAACATTAAATTCTACAAAGTATGATGGCTGATTTGGCTCTAAAAATATACAGAACAGGATGACATTTACATTGTACACCTCAGCTAACACTTCCACCACTGGTCCACTAAAACCAAACCTTGAGCAAGGAAGAAGGGAATGGGTACCCTACACGAGCTTAAATGCAGGTTCATTTGACCATTTCCACAAAACTAATATAAATTCAACTGAGTCAATTGTGTCAATTAAACAACCTATAAATTTAGACAAGCAGTCTATATGCTTTGTCTATTGGAAGTGACCCATAAAACTTAATCAAAAGAGGTGCTTGCACACAATCTGGAATCAGAAAACTTGGTTGCACATCCTCTTTGGACCTCAGTTTCCACATCTGTTAAATGAGAGGGTTGAACTGAAAAGAGATTGATGATCTCTTCAGTCACTACAGATTCATAGACAATTATGTGTGTATATATATATATATAGGACACTGCTAAAAAATTAAAAAGATGAAAATGAAGCAAGTCCTGCCTTCAAGGGACTTATATTCTATCAGGTACCGAAATATAAAGATAAAAAATTATATATCCCATTCCCTAAAAGATCCTACAATCTATGATACTAGCATGTATAGACACTACTTAAATTCTGGATGGCAGTTTGTATATCTACCCTGGGGATTTCATGTTTCCCAGTACTTAGTTCAAGAATTTAACATTCATTACAGACCCAAATGTACACAGAAATATACTTACGGAGAATCTGGAAGGAGAATATGTAAAGTATCAATTCCCACTAGTTAAATGATTTTGTAAAAGCCTAATCCATGGAGATATATGGAGCTCAAAAAAATCTTTAAATAGAAATGATTTTTTTTTTAATCTTTATCACTCCTTGGAATTAGTTCCAAGACATTTCAGTTCATTACTTCAGGCTTTTATCTGCTGGTTCTCTAGTTACTAGAATCATTATCTGCTATAAAACTCTACACTCTGTTTACATGGAAAGTGAAGACTGAGAGAAGTGGAATCGATAGTGGAGAGATGTACGGTACCTGTAACACAAAGGTTATTGCCATCGAAAAGAGCTGATGAAGACTAGGGTAATGAGCTGAAACATCCTCAAAGTAATTCCTAGCAGGGCTAAAGACAATAATATAACTTCACTTGATATGGGTAATCCTCAGTGGACTGAGAAAGTACTCTTTTCTTTTCTTTTTTTTTCCCCTGGAGTGGAATGTTGTCGTCTGCTTAGGGTTTGAGTGAGATATGAGAAAAATCTTTTCCGTGATAAATACCTCATCGGTCATAAGCCACAGAACCTAAATAGAGTTACAAAGGTCATTCTTTTCTTTAATCACAAGAAGTATATTCCAGGTCACTAAAATGTTTTGATTTCCTTTCTATGGTTGCCCAAAGCCCCTATGATCACATTTCAAGATTACTTTACCAAAATAACCTTTCATACAACACCTATTTGTGGGGTACCTACTGTGTGCAAAGTACAATTATAGATACAAACTAATAGATCTACAAAGGTGTTGCTTAAAATGGTCATTTCCATTTAAAAACCCTTTTTTTTTTTTTTTTGCCGAGAGGATATTTTAAATTTGTTGAGATTTAAAGGAGCTGTACAAGAAAATTTTCTTTAAGAAGAAACTAGAAGGAACACTGAAACTGGAGTCAGCAACCTGGCCTCAGATACTTAAGAGCTGTGTGACCATGGGCAAGTCACTTAGCCTCTGTCTGCTTCAACTTATTGTCGCTATTCAGTCGTTTTCAGTCATATCTGACTCTTCATATCCCCACTTGGGGTTTTCTTGGCAAAGATACTGCAGTGTTTTGCCATTTCCTTCTCCAGCTCGTTTTACAGATGACGAAACTGAGGTAGACAGCATTAAGGGATTCGCCCAGGATTACACAACTGGTAAGTGGCTGAGACCAGATTTGGCTCCAGAAGATGAGCCTTCAAGACTTTAGGTCTATTCTGCTGCATCACCTCACTGCTACCTCAGTTTCCTTATGTGCCACGTAGAGAAAATAATAGTCTCTAGTCCATCTGGCTATTGTGAGGAGGAGAGATTTGTTTTGTTTTTGTTTCAATAATATTATATTTTATCCCCATTACATGTAAAAACACATTTTAATATTCATGCCTTTTTAAAATTTGATGTTCAAATTCTCTCTCTTTCTCTCCCTCCCTCCCTCTCCTTTCCCTGAGACAATAAGCAATCTAATATAAATTTTACATGTGTAATCATGTAAAACATTTTTCTCTATTGGCCCTTTTGTAGAAGAAAACTGAAAATGAGCTATTTGTAAAAGCACCCTGCAAACCTTACCACTTATTATTTAAGTACAAAATCATTTTATTATTCAAATAACCTCTAATTTATTGCTAAAAGGTAGCTTGGAGTGCAGAGGAAATGTAAGGTTGGGGTTCAAATCTTGCCTCTGAGGAATACTAGCGGTCTGGTAACTTAATCAACAAAATAGTGTAGAGGGAGTTTCCATACCAGGAATTCCCCAATAAGCCTAGATGTAAATTTCAAACCCAGGAATTCAGCAGATTTTGAATGAAAATGATTAACAACACAACTGTGACCAAATAAAAAAAAGTATCCTTTAAAAAGTGCTCGTGAATTAATTAAGCTTTAAGGAACCTGAATAACCTTGGAAAGCAGGGGGAAACAACTGACCCATTTCTCATTTTTCAGTTTTGATCTTTTCTCCACAGTTCAAATCAGAAATCAAAGTTCTAAATGGTTACCAATTTGGGCAGGACCTATTCTTCTGTTAACATAAAACATTTCTATCTGCAAATGGGCATATTTCCACAGAGACCAGGAATAACAGAAGAACAAACTGGCCAAAGAATGATTTCATTGGGAGAAAGGAAGGGAAATAAGCATTTATATTGCACCTGCTAAATGCCAGATTCTATATTGAGCACCTTACAAATATCTTATTTGATACTCACAACCACCCTGCAAAGTAGGTACTGTTATTACCTCATTTTGCAATAGAGGAAACTGAGGTTCTTGATTTGCCCAAGTTCACACAGCTAGTGAATGTCGAAAGATTTCAAGTCTTTCTGAGTCCAGGTCCCATGCTCTATTCACTGTGCCACCTCACTGCCCAAGGCACTAAGGAGTTTAGTGATTTATCTAAGGTGACACAGCTATACAATGTCAAAAGCAGGATCTGAAGCCAGGCTTTCAAAGCTCAAAAAAACTTCTACAGAGTTAATATACTGGTTGAAACAATGGGAATCTCCTTTGGTGTATTACACTATAAGAAAATCAAATATAGAATAGAATTAAAATTTATAAAATTGATTAAAGTGGAATTTATTATTAACCTAATTTTTTTCTTTATAAAAGTATTTACTGCTTAGTCTCTTAGAAAAAAATTACATTCCTCATGAAAGTATATATACATGGGCAGAAAATCTAGCATATGATCAAAGAATTATAAATTTAGAGATGGCAGGGTCATTAAAAGACAGTCTAATCCTACCTCCTCATTATGCAAACGAGAAAGCAAGGGCCTTAGAAAGTTAAAAAGATTTGATTTGCTTAAGATCTCTTTGACAGGGAATGATGGATCTGTGCTCTTGATGCATCTCTATTAAGAAGAAAAACATGAATAAGGAGAGACTGTGTCAATAACCACATTTTTACAAGTTCACCATAACCTACATTTATATTGAGAAGAAATATCTATATCAAGGAAATCAAGATCTCTGAAGTACTAAAGTTATACATATAGAAATAATAAGCGATGGGTAGAGGAATTAAATATCCTCAAGTGCATGAAAGGAATCAAAAATATGAACAATCCTCTGCTTGCTTTGTGCCTTAAATTTGTGGTGCAAAACTGTCACCAAGAAAGTGAACATCAAGAATTTTAACTAGCTTTTTTTAAAAATGAATTTGTACATAAGATGGATAGATAGAGAATTGGATAGATGGATGGATAATCAGAAGGATGGTCTTTCCAGTCCATTACTTCTAATATCAAATAACTAGATGGCATATATATATATATATTTTAAATTCATTTATTGTAGAGAGATAACTGATATAATTTTAGCAAAAATTAAAATATAATTTTCTCACTTTAAAAAATAAAATAAAATGCACTTATACATATAAATAAACATATGCATATATAAATATCGGTATGTATATTTATAGATGAACACACACTTCAGGTCATCAGAAATCCTTAATTTTACTGGGCCTTTATATGAAGTCTTGATAGTTTGATGGTACTTGTCTGAACTCGAATTCATTTGGCATAGCCTTCAGGGACCTAGCCTCATCTCTATATTAATATTAGGCGTGAAGACTTTTGTGGAATAGAAGAATGAATTATAATAATAATAATAATAATTAGTGTTTATATAATGTTTATTTATTTGTTTGTACCTTATCTTCCCCCCATCAGAATGTGAGCTCCTTAAAGGCAGAGAGCCCAGTTTTGCTTTCCAAGTATCTTCGCACTTAACATAGTGCCTGGCACAGAGTAAGAGTTTAATAAAGGTTTGCTTAATTGATTCACTAATAAAGGAAATTTCCTCAGTGGAGTTCTCTCTATCATTGAAATCACAGATCTAGTAAAAAATAAAAATAAAATAAAGAAATCCTTTGTAGCAAGGCTCTAGGGAAACAAAGACAAAAAAAAGTTCCCCTGCCCTCCAAGAGTCTACATGAAGCTACAACATATCCACAAAGGCTTATATGCACGGAGGTCTCTCTGTTTGTATTTCCAAACAATCATAAGATCACATTAACAAGTTTCAAACTTTTTTCCAATCTAAATTCAAAAATAGAACCCCTTTTTTCCCCTCTTACCTATCTTCTTGGATTTTAAAATGTGATTATAGAAGACAGTTGAAATAGTTGATGTCCATTCTCTTTGTGATATTTTTACACTATCAATTTGGGACATAAAGCAGGCAGGAGATTGTATTTTATTTTTTCCTTGCATTTATGCTCTTGGAAATTTTTAACTACAGTAGCCATAGGGTATTCTCAAGAGAGTGAATGCAAGCAAAAAATAAAATACAAATATAATGAGGCTGAAGGGGCACAGACATAAAGGAGACTGCTGGGTGTATCAAGCTGAGTTTACCTCTAACAGCTGGTTCCTTTCTATCTTGTTCACTTAAAGTGGGTAATAGCTCACAGGCAATAGCAATATATGAACCGTGTTGCAGTACAGCCAAGGTATTCATTTAAACTTATTGGTGTACTGTTGGTAAATCTGCTTCCCTCCTTTCTTAAGCTTTCTCTGGCTGAAATTGTGTCTATAAAAAAATTTTTTTTAATCACGTTGCTTAGGATTCCAGAAAACTTCCCTCACTGCAAGGTCTTTCTCAGTCTAAAGAATAAATCCTGAATATCCTGGGGTCACCCAAGACTCAGCGCAACATTCACACCCTTTTCCACAATGAGTATGTTCCCTAATAGAATCTAATCTCTGTGATTCTATAAAGTTCTATAAAGTTTTTGGGTAATATGATGGTTATTAATTTGAGGAACTGGGATTTGTTTTCAATGAAAAGTAAAGGAGAAACTATGGGAAATGATATATGTCTTGTCAGAATTCCCTAATAGGCATTGAAATCTAGTCACTCCTTAGGAGCTCACTATTACCTCCAAAGGTAATAGGGGAAAGGCAAACATGCCTTCATACTCCATCCAGCCATCTATCCAGGTGATGCGCCACCTGTACAAAATCATTGATCTGTTCTACCTCCATAACCTTCACACCTAACCTAAGATCTTGACCTCCAGACCAAGGTCTTCCTGAATCCACACCCCAAGTTCCTAAGAAAGTTCATCCATTCTCCTTGAGAGTGTCCCTTTAGCTGATTAATGACTGAGTATGGATTAGCTATCACCTTTAACTCACTCTATATACTGGCAAACCCTAAATGTCAAGCCAGCCCCATCCTGGCACTTCTCAAAGCCATATCTCCATCTCCCTGTTCCTCCCCATTTGGACCACTTTCGTATCTTATCCAATACCATACTTTTCCTAGCCACCTCTCTTCAATAAGTATTTTTTTCCTTATAAAAATGGAAGCTTCCTGAGGACAGGATCGATCTCTCTCTCTCTCTCTCTCTCTCTCTCTCTCTCTCTCTCTCTCTCTCT
>NC_058134.1:83917064-83930778 GCF_016433145.1 Gracilinanus agilis
CTCTCTCTCTCTCTCTCTCTCTCTCTCTCTCTCTCTCTCTCTCTCTCGCTCTCTTTCTCGCTCTCTCTCGCTCTCTCGCTCTCTCGCTCTCTCTCACTCTCGCTCTCCCTGTCTGTCTCTCTCATTCATTCAAAACAGCTTGATTCCAAAGTAAAAAATCAAACTCTTTTGTCTGTTATTCAAGGCCCTCCAAAATGGGATATTACCAATGTTTTTCCAGCTTTATCTCATACACTTTTTTCTATACACTCTAAACTGTAACCAAACTGGTTTCTTTTCTTTTCTCTGAACCCAGCACTTAATCTATTGCTTTATGTCCTATCTTACACCGTTCATTATAACTACCTTGTTCTTCATCTCTGTTTTTACTTATTGAATTCCTAGCCATCCTCTGAAATACAACTCAAATGCTACCTGCTCTAGGAAGCCATTGTTGTTTTCCCAACATGATATTTATCTCCTCCCTCTGACCTCACATAGTATTTTAATTTGGTAATTCTCTAATTTGCCTTGCATGTAATATTGTATTTATTTGGGCAGCTGTGATTTTGAAGAGGTAGAGTACCAGGCCTGGAGGCAGGAAGACTCATCTTCAAATCTGGCTTCAGACACTTACTAGTTTTGTTATCCTAGGCAAGTCACTTAACCCTGTTGCCTCAGTTTTTTCATCTGTAAACTGTGTTGAAGAAGGCAATGACAAACCACTTTAGTATCTTTGCCAAGAAAACCCCAAATGGGATCATGAAGAGTCAGATGTGACTGAAAAATGCCTGAATATTTATTTGACCATATTCTAGATAGTCATCTCCAAGAGGACAGGGGCTTTGTTTTACATAAACTTCCTCCAGAGTCTAGTACAACTAGTTAGTTGATTGAATGAGTGGAATAAAATCTCACAAGTCTCTTTGATTTCACACCTTGCTTTGGTGTCTTGAGGGATATGAGTGCTTGGTCAATAAGAATGAAGAGGTCTAGTCCCTTTTATCTTGTAGAGTTTGGAAGGAAAATGATGTAATAGGATTTGCAAACTGGGGGTTTAAGGAGCAGTTGCATTTAGAGAATCTGCCAAGCTTAGGAGGACTCCTTACTGTAGTTTCTTTTACAATTCAGCTGCATAGAATGTCAACAAAGGGGACAGAGGAAAGGGGAGCTTTCTTTTTTATATCTTAGACTTTTGTGTTGTTGTTCAAGGCAAGCAGAAGAGGTAAAATAAGGTGTAAAATAGAAGCTTTGAAGAAAGCAAGTGACCATGACTGAATATAAGAAAAGAAGAGATATTACTTCTGTCCACAAGGCTACTAGTTCAGCAATTTTCTATGTAATAGCCAGTCATTTCAGATTTTTTTAACTGTTATTTTTTCCACTGAAGTCATTGGTTGGTCAAGCTAAAATTAGTCAAATTATTGTTTCTGTGCTCTGGACACATAACCACAGAACACAAGATTACAACAATTTAAGAACATAAATGAGAAGATGCTAGCAGTAGATTCAGAGACTTACAGGAATAGGAGTAGAATCTGGGGCTGCCCACCCCCCAGTCCACTACTCCACACTAATTTCTCTCCTGTATCGTCCTTTGAACTCTTTCAATATAATGCAATCTCCAGAGAGGAAAAGTCATTTAAATGAAAGATTATCATAATTGTAAAACATACCTTTTACTGTATTGAAATGTGTTCCTTCATTTGACATCATTTCCACCCACATCCACCTTCTTCTTTCCTCTCTAGTGGATTCATAAGATTTTAATCATCAGGTTCAATGACCCCAGCATGACTGCTTAGTATTCAAACCATGTGAAAAAATTAGAAATGTCATCTTGGATAAGACCAATGGTCTATCTAGGCAGAAAGGGGGGCAGATTTATATACTATCCTCCTCATAAGTTAGGTCATATATTTGTATATCTCAAGAACATTTCTGATGCCCCCTTAATTACTCCTGTCTGTGGCTTGTTAACTGAGTTTATTACCTCCTACAGTTCATAAATAGAGCCTTTGTGGACCCTAAACTAGATTTTAGAGTCACATCCCAATATATTTACTCTAAATATGATGTGGTTTATCAAAAAACAAAGAGCTACATACCACAGAGCATGGAATCTTGTGTCATTAAAATATATATGCATTCATAATATAAAAATGTCCTTCCTTGTATCCTTTCCTATGCTGTGTTCTCATCCTATTTTATCCAAACTTCCTATCTCTCTCATTCTAGCAGAGTACTTACCATTCACAGTGAGCATTTGTTGTGTATTACATCCACAGGAAGAATTTACTGAATTGAATCGAATGCCTATTTAGTAACACTTTGACAATTTTTATATTTCTTTTGGGAGCAGGCACAGAATAAGAGATTGTTGTCGGAAGATGTACTCTCATACTGCGTTGTTGTTTTAGAGTGAAAGATCCAACTTAAGTCAGATCATCCCAAGGATATTTAAGGATAAAAATGAACAGAAGACATTGAGCAGACAAAAAATAGAAAAAGATCTGCAAGGCTATAAAGGCGCTACCTTGCCTACTTCTGAGTCCTGATTCTGCTAATGTGCTGAAGGTCTCATGATTTGTTCTTTGCTTTACCAATTGTTTAGAAGCCATTTAGTCTCCAGTTAATTTTTAGGCAAAAAGTTGAAGTTCCATGAGGATAACGCTGGTAATATCTGTGAGAAAGAGTCATAGATTAAAGTATTACCTAAAAAAAAAAAGGTTAACCAAAACAATAACCACACGCCCATATGCCTTTCTTCTCTCCAAAACAAAGGTTGTAGTAATAACCCACGTGCACGTGGAAGGTATTTTTGTTAAAGGTATGAGAAAAGGAACTGACAGGCTTTCATAAATGATATTGTGCAAAAGAATACATCATTATAGTCACACGACAGACCGAAGGGGGTAAAGAATACAAGCTCTCATTGACCACTGTAAAAGAGAGTTATTATTGTAGAAGACAGATGGTTCGGCCATCCCATGGTTTCAATTGTTACTTTTCAGGATGATTGTTCATATTAGCTGCATTCCTAGTGGTGCCTCTGCATGGGAGTCAGTTACATACATGTGTCAGAAGGATTTCTGGTACAATGTAGACAGCAGCCTACCATGGTTCCCAGACCACAAATTGAGAGGCAAGACCAGAAAGTAGTCGATCCCCTAATTGTCTTCATTTTGCAACAACTACTCAAGTTCATAAGTGGGGAGCAATGAGGCTCTCTGAATTTCCTGGAACTGAGTTGCTTTGAATAATCGAGGTTCATGGCCAGGCTCTGTGTCCTGAAATCTATTCATGGTGTTTCCAGGAAAGTATGGAGAATAGAGCAACCCCACCCCACCCTGGGTGACTTCAATTTCAATTTTTTGAGTAAATTCAAAGTATACCAGAGCTTCATTACTGGGAAAATGTCTTCAATGGGAGAGTTCTAACATTTTCTAAGGGCAAGGTTGGAAGCAGAGAAAAGAAGAACTAATTTTCCCCAGCCCCACTCTTCCCCATCATCTTCTTTCTCAAATCAAGAGATTGATTGATCAACAGTTGTGGTCAGAATTAAATACAAGGAGCCATCTTCCTTTGAGTTCTCCTACTGATAGACCCTACTGTAGTCCCAAACCAGTGTTTGGATTGGTTTTTATGATTGATAGCAGTTACTAGTTAGGCTTATTTCTCCTTAGGTCAGAGTATGTCTTTCCTTTCGCTAATATAGTCAAAAGATGATAATAAAAGTGGCAACGAGAATATCAATAAGGTATAGAATTTAAAGAATGTTTACCAAACTCTTCTATACATTTTCATACTGAAGCCTCACAATGACCCTAGAAGGTAAGTAGAATAGTTATTATTAACACTACAAACAGGAGCCTGAATGAGAGAACCAAAGTGCTTTACACCAGATCGCACAGCAAGAATATGGCAGAGCCAGGGTTGAGAGTCAGGACTCCCAATGCCCAACCTAAAGTCCTTTCTACCATAGCACAGCTGCCCCAAACATGAGTCAGTGATGATATGAAAAGAACATTTTCATTCTGAGAATGGCTAGCAACAAAGTGTTCTTTGCTCAGAATAAGATGTTCTAAAATCAGCCTGACTCGGTTTGTTGTGCAGTCTTTGTAAAGGGACCTCTGGGAGGAGGCAGAATGACATCATTAAGAAGAGGTTATTTTCGTGAGAGATAAGTGAAAATAAATGACCTAGAAGAATGGATTCTCTAATTCTAAACTCCACTCCCCTTGCCCCATTTTGCAGATAAGGACCCTGAGGCAGAGAATGTTTAAGTGACTTACCCAGAGTCACACACATAGCAAGTATCTGAAATAGAATTTTAATTCAAGTTTTCTTGACTAAAACCCAGCTCTTCTATCCACTGTGCCACCTAGCTACCTCACGTTCAAAGACAAGTGAATAAAATCAGTTATTTATATCAGTTAGAGATCCAAATAATTGTGTTGGGTTTTTTTCTAATCAGGAGCCATATATTATACAGATACAGTCAAAATCAAAATTGTTGGCTTGGGGATATGAGTTTTAAATGTTGACAATAGTGGTACTCTAAAGTTAATTTTGAAGAAATAATCCCAGAACCATAACTAAGAAGGTTTCTGGTTAGAGGGTGATTCACTTCCTCTCTACAATAGTCCCTGGACCTATAATCCCTATGCCTTGCATGGGTCTGGACTCCCACCCTCAGTGACTCATTCTTAGAACACTAATGGGGTCCACTTCTCTTCCATCCTCCTCTGACCTTCTTCCTAGTCTTCCATCCCATCCCCCTTAAGGGTTTAAGGATTGAAAATCAAGGCCAGGGTCTCTTTAAAGGCAGATCACCCTTCCACCTCTGTGGCTGAATTTGGCCATAAGTCCTAATTCCAGCTCTCAAAAAATCTGAATATCCTATATTTTGAATACAATGTATAGAAGTCACTGGTCACTAGAGTTCAGTCAAGACATGCAATATCCCCCAATGGGTGCATACCAGAGGACCCTCTGAGACTTTTATAAGCTGTGCTTCCTTTCAAACATGTTTTATTAGGGTGCTTAAGGGGTAGGAATGGGACACTTTGTCATATTTTCCTGCCAACCTCCCGTGTTCTTATTTTTTTTCCTCTCTCAAGAAATTGTTTTTACCATCTGTCTTTTACTTTGTATCCTGCAGTATTATTTTTTCTTGCAGAAAAAAAATGAATTTAGAGGGTGCAAAGGACTGACAGCAAATCGTATCATAGATGTTCCCTTGTGGAATGACAGTTATACCCTCGACAGCGGAGTGACTAAATAATTCATTGTGAAAAACTCCCTTTTTGTAGACAGTTGTTAAATTGGAACTATTACTATATAAGAATTATCTGCTACTCCCTGGTCATTTTTCTCAGACAGAATGCACGTAACTTGCTTTTTTTTATTAAGGGGAAATCTCAAAGCCTGAGGGCTCAGAAGCCAGTCTTACCTTTAGGTGGAGTTGGTAGTCACCTATAAGATTTAATCAGAGGCCACAAATAGGACCTCCTTATCTCCTCCTGCTCAAAAGTCTCTCCACTGGCTGCTGCCAATGTTTGTGACCCCACTATTAATTATTTATTCCTTTGAGCTAAGTGCTGTGCTCTCTGTGGTTCTTTACAAAATGGTAAATAGCATTCATGCCTAATCGTGAAGGAATTTAGCAGATCATTTTAATAACAATAACTGACATTTATATAATGCTTTAATATTTCCAGAGCTCTTTGTATACATGGCACTGAGGCTTTAGGGATACCCTATACTATCTTATTTGAGCTTCATAACAAGCAGGTGAGATAGGTACTGCAGGTATCATCATTCCCATTTTACATATGGGGAAACCAAGGCTCAGAGGTTAAGTGATCTGCCCATAGTTTCACAGTACATATCAGAGGCAAGATTTAAACCCAGGTCTCTCTCATGGCAAGTCCAGTGCTATGTCCATGAGGACTAAATACTATGACAAGAGAAAAAGCAGAGGATACTGGGAATATTAGGGAGAAAGGAAGACTCCGAGTTTACAGAAAATGGAAAAAAGGGGAGGTCAAAAAGCAAACTGAATACTTAATTTTGTAGCTAAGCAGTGTTGGTCCTATCAGTCCTTAATCTAGACTAATTAGCATTTGGGGATAAGGACAGAGCAATCCCAGAAAAGCCCACCGAAACAACAGTTCTCTAATTAATTGAATTGGAGGATGACATTGATCAAGGATGCCAGGGTGGTTTCTCCGGCATTCCTGGGGAGATGCCATGGGCTCCTTCTTGCCCTGATGCTTAATTATTGACCAAGATCAAATACTGTCCTCAGAAAGCCTAAACAGCAGAATACTAGAATAAAGTCATTGAACAAGTCATTCCTAAGGTCCCTTCCAGACCTAAAAATCTATCTGGTTGACCACAATATTCTCCTGACCTTTAATTGCTCTCTTAGATGAGTTTTTGTATCTATACAAAAACCTCATTTGGGCAGAAATTCATTTTTTTAAATAGCCCTTTCCTTCTATCAGAATTAATATTAAGTATTGGTTCCAAGGCAGAAGGACAGTAAGGACTAGGCAGTTGGAGTTAAGTGACTTGCCTAAGGTAACACGGCTAGGAAGTATCTGAGACCAGATCTGAACCCAGGTCTTCCCATCTCCAGATTTGACTCTCTAGCCAGAGACATCTAGCTGGACCTCCTGAAATTCTTTTTTTAATAAGCTTAAGGTCTATCATGTTCAATCATCCCCAATTATTTTTTGTCTACAAAAATAAGATCAGTTATTGTAGTTGTCATTGTTCTACTAGTTGTTTTGGTTCTGGAATCACATAAACATGTAGACCTTAAATTATATCACATAGATGACTCACTAACCCATCTTTACTTGGCCCATTAGGTCATTTAAAGAGGTAGATTATCTCTTTTAAAGGTAAAAGGAATACCAGCTTAGAGGGACATCTCACCTACTCCACTTCCTTATTTTGCAAAGGAGGAAACTCAAGATCAAAAATGTTCAGTGTCTTGGGTGACATAATAAATTGGGAAGACCCAAACCCAGGCTTCCCCACTCTTAGCTATGGTCTACACTGCCCCCTTAGGGAATCCCTGATGAGTATTCTCCATGGAAATGACTGGAAAGAGTTAAGGTATAGGATACATGTTGGGCCTTTAAGAGAAGAACTTTATATGCATCCATCTCAAAGTGACTGCAAATGGAAATATAGATAATATATATCTGAGCAATATGACTAGAATATATTTGATTATACTGGAATTTACATTTTAATTTTCTTGTTCAGTCATTTGTCATGCATGACTCTTTGTGACCCCATTTAAGGTTTTCTTGGCAAAGATACTGGAGTGGTTTCCTAGTTCCTTCTCTGGTTCATTTAACAGGTAAGGAAGTGGAAGCAAATAGGTTGAAGTGACTTGCCCAGAGTCATACAGCTAGTAAGTATCTGAGGCCAGATTTGAACTTAGGAAGTCCAGTCTTCCTGGCTCTAGCACAGTGCTCTATCCACTGAGACACCTAGTTGTCCCTTAGGTTTTCATGTTTCTGAAAGAAAAAAGTCACTCATATTTGCTGGCCAGTCCACGTAACTGATGCTCACACACTCATACACACAACCCAAACCATCTACTCCCCTCCAGAATGTTAATAGCCTTCTCCCTGCCTGTGGAGCCTGAGAATTAGACATGATCTATAGAAGCAGGAGGCTGAAGATCAAGCATCTTACTTTAGAATTAATTCCTTCATTTCCTGAGGGCTATTAGTGGAGGCTGCAACAAGCCATGCTAGAGATCCAGGATGACAAGAGAATGGGGAGTTGAAGCAGCACCATTTTGCCTTTACACATTGGTCTAACTGCATAGGCTGATATCTCCTTAATGAGTCAGGCAGACAGCTTTTTTTTTGTTCTGACCATAGTCTGATCCTAGAACTATTCATTTTACTTTTACTTAGTGAGAAGGGAGTGGGAAAATGCCAGGTGGCTTCTGTGACATTCATTATTAACAAGTAGGAAGGTGGGTTCCCTACAGGAAAGGATCATCCCAAGCTAGAGAATGGAAATTTCAAATTGAAATAGCAGCCCAGGCTGCCTGCTAGAAGATATTTATATTTATCTCTGCCTACCAGATATCTGTCAATATATAAGTTGATAAATTTATAGATTTCATAAAGAGCGAATTAAAAATCGATGAATAAAAAATGTCATGGCCCCAGTGATTTCTGAATAACAGCAGACAAAGAGATCGTCTTGAGAATGCACAGACCTCATGAAATGTAGCAACAAACCTTCATTTTGTTGAGTTTTACTGTGATGCCTTTAGCATTCCAGCTTAAGAAGTCACTCCAGGACCCATAATCTTAAAAGTTGATGAGTCTCTATCAACTGGTGCTGGTGTCGCCTTTAAGGATTTGACTAAGGATCTGGCTCAATATTACATAGATTTATACTTCCTGATGCAAGATATGAATCAGGGAGGATCACTAGAAAGGTACAGTCACACACAACTAAGACTAAGGTAGGATTATTAATCAACCAATTGATCAAGAAGCATCTATTAAGTGTCAAGCATCAAGCTAGGTGCTTGAGACATAAAGAAAAAACAAAAAGGTCCCTGGCCTCATGAAGCTTACATTCTACCAGGGAATAAATTCCTAAGGGATAGGAACTGAAATAAATGAGTAGGGGAACCTACAAAGTCTCTAGGTATTGGGTTGCAAAGTATATGCATTTCCCAAACCTTCTGCAACTTATTCATTCTCTCTATTCCATTTTAATAGAACTAATTAATTGAAAATTATTTCTTGTTCATTATATGACAAGCATTTTTCTAAGCACTGAGAATGAAAATATTTTTAAGAGACCATTTCTGGTTTCTAGGAGCTTACATTCTAATAGGAGAAGCCAATCTATTCAACCAAACAAATTTATGGAGAGAAGAAATGATAATGGTGTTCCTAAAAGTCAATTCTTTGGGGACAACTAAGTGGCTTAATGGATAGAAAGCCAGGCCTGGAGACAGAAATTTCTGAGTTCAAATTTGACCTCGTGCACTTCCTAGTTGTTTGACCCTAAACAAGTCATATAATCCCCATTGCCTAGCCCCTACTTAATTTCTTCTTTGGAACCAATATTTAGTATTGATTCTAAAACAGAAGGTAATTTTTCGAGGCAATACTTTGAAAGGAGGATGCATTGACTAGGAAGTCCTGGAATGGTAGGGAGTAGAGCTGGAAAAGGAAGAAAGAAAATGGAAGGAGTCAGAGTGGCTCTAGTCATACATAGGGTGAAGGGCATCAATATATGATGGTAGAATACCTTTCCTCCCAGCATTTTAGAGACTTCCATTCCTCACGGCTACCACCCCTACGATCCCAATGCCATGACACCACTCACTGATGCCCTTTCTCCCAACCCTACTATATATTTCTTTAGTAGGATCCCCTCCACCTCACCCAAGACAGTTTTTGGCCCCAGGTAAAAGGATCACCAGTTTTGGCTCAACTTGCAGTACTTTTTTTGAATCAGACCCAGAGAAAGGGATCTTGCTGGTTGTGCTTCTTGTCTCATGTGGACTCCTGGCAAAATGTGGAGGAAGAGGGTGTTGGACAGTGTTAAATAAAAGCAACCTAATATTAGTATAAAGAGTCCCCACTTCTATTTCCAGGGATTTTAGCCTGGCTTACCTGGGATTACCACAATTACAGCAGAAACTCAATTAGTTGGAGCACTTGAGGAATGGCCTATTGCGAATATTTTAAATTTGCGAGTCAACTGTAAATGCCAAGTGCTTCAACCTTTGTTAGATCCACCTCTTGTCCTAGAGAATGTGTGCATACCTTTTCTTTCTTAATAAGTGTATCATGGAATGAGCATCATGGAACCATTCTTTGAAATAAAAGGGCTTCCTTTAGAGCTAAAAGGTTCATTGTATATCCATTAATATTGGTGAAGAAACGTAGTGGATTGGTTTAGATGTTTATTGTCTCTAGACAGATTAGTCATTGTTATTTTGGGGTAGTTTGCCAAATACCTGAAATCAACATATTACAATATTCAATTCTTTTTCCCCAAAAATGTAGAATAGGAAAATAAATATAAATAGATACAAAATGATTAAAATCTCCAATTAATGAATGTTTTAGCTATATTCAGAAAAACATAGTTTAAGATTTGGAAATGCTTTTGGCAAAACATTTCTTTAAGATATACTTTTTAAAAATCTAAGTGCCATTTCATTGGGATAGGGAATTTCCCTCCACCAAGGGAGAGTATGAATTCTTCTACAATTATCATCTTAAAGGAGTGAGTTTGGGGTGCTGAGATAGTAAGAGATTTCTCCCGGATCACATAGGCAGTCTACATCACAGTAAGATTCGAACCAAAGTCATCTTCGTCTGAGGTCAGCCCTCTATCCATCATGCCATCCTGCCTCTCACATTATGACATATGAGTATCATCATCTTCATCTGCTACATGAGGAAACTGAGATGACTTGCCAAGAATCATAGAACTAGTAAATTCCACGTACATAAAGGATACACACATACCGACTGAATCGTTCATACCACATTCTTGCTACATGAATGACTGGCCCGCCTCCCTTTCTAGGTACTCATCTCTCTTGTCAATATGTCTTTTTTAAATCACTTACAATATCTTCTCTTGGGTAACATCCCGAAGTGTCTTATGCCAACCACGTAACTTTTCTTTATTTGTACTTGTAACTCTTTTTAGTCATTGTAATTGTAACTCTTTATGCCATGATTTCTAGAGTCACAGAAAATGGGCAGATGATTTGAGTTGAATGCCAAGAAATTTGGGATCCATGTGGGAAATATGCAATTTCCAAAGCAATCCAGTCAAATATTCTATTGCAGTCACAATAGCCATATAATCATATGGCACTTTAGGGTCTGCAAAGAGACCTCACAAGTATTACCTTGTTTAATTTTCATAACCGTCTTGTGAGGTGGTTAATGGAAGTATCACTAACTCCATTTAACAGATTGGAAAAGAAATTCAATGAGGTACATGGAGTAGTGGCTTGCCCTAGGACTGAAGCTTGAATCAAGGTTTTCCTAACTATGAGTTTAATGCTCTCGGCCATCTAATTAGCCATGGACTGCAAAGGAGAAAAAACAAATGATGGCTAATGGCATTCAGGCAATAGACATTTATTAAGTGCTTATCTTGTACAGACAAGCTAAGTTCAGGTCAGGAATGGTCCTGCCCCCATAAGGCACATATCCACAGAGAACTCTAATATTATTACATGATGCAAAGAAAATACTACATGAGGTTCACCTAATCACACAAATTGTAGCAATAAAAATTAGATGCTAGGACTTGCCACTCATAATCAAGAGATGATTACACCTTTTCCTTATAATTAGTATCATTTTTATTGACATCTAACCCCTATTAATAGCAAAAACTAAAAAAATATTATGTCCCTTTTGCTTTCCCTAATAAAATGGAACAAATTCTTAAAATTCTAGTAGAATTGTATCCTCTTCTAATGCTATTACTGATTTTTTAAAAAGCATAATACTCACTTTGCAGATTAATATTTGTATGGTCAGGCTTTATCCTGTGATCCCATTCCAGGGAAAATGATGTGAGCTATTGTATAAAATAAGGAACTGCCTTGAAAAAGTCAGAAAAATAGAAAGGGTGGGGAGAAACCTTTTCTATGGCTTTTTCTAAAAGTGGAACCATTTTATTTTGCCATGGTAATGCCTATAAAAATGATTTCCCTTCCAGTCTTCATAGTGAAAGCACAAGAGGAAATGGACCAAATCTAAAATTGGAGATTTAACTGGGAGAAAAATGGCCATGCTGCAGTTGGCACATGAAAATAAAAACACACACTCAAAAGAGTGTACATGCACATACAAACACACTCCCACACCCCTGCAATCTTGTAGAACAGGAGCACAAGGCAGTGCATTTTTAGCACATTATCCCTTTGGAGCAAAAAGACAGAAAAATCTATTATTTTAATATTTCTTTTTTAGATCCTTTAAGTTCAATAAAAATCCAATTGTACTTTAGCCAGATAGCTTTTTGATTGAATTGGACTAAGAAAGTGAATGCAAAGAGAAGAATTTCAAAGGCATCTCTGACATGTTATATGATCATTCCATTTCATTTTTAGATGCATTATTTTGGTGCTGTGATATTGCTAGTACAAAAATAAAACTCTGCCAATCCTGAGTATCCTCTGCTCTCTGTCCCTAAATAATCTGATTCAAGAGTAAAAATAAAATCATGGAGAACAGGAGTTGGCATTCTATGGGGAAATGGAGTTCAAAAAATATTTGAAAATCAGAATATAGGTGAAAAACAAAGACAATATGAACTACGACCCCCCCACCCCCCCCCCCCGTATCTCTGCTTTCCTGGCTGGGCAAAGCTAAAAATTAAATGTTGCAAAGATCATATTCAGTAACAACCATGATAAAAAGTTGCCTCTTGCATTAATTACTTCTGAACATTTGTGAGTACCCCAAATCTTGACAGAAAAACCATAATTTCTATGCAAAGTAGATAGGATGATTGAGTTATAATTAAAATGGCAATTATACTCTTAATGCTCCATATTTGACTTTTTTTAAAAAGTGTTATGCTCCAAGAAAAGCTATTTTAAGATCAGAGGGAAATGTTTGGAAATGAATGTATTCAAGACATTTTAAATCTTTTTAAATCCAGTTATTGATTTTTACATGCTTTCAAGTATAGTCTGAAACATTTTCTTCATTTATTTTGGTCGATGGAAATAATAAAAAATCATTGGAACGTGAAAAGCTTAAACGAAGGCAATATTCTAGAGGTTGATATTTAACAGGATAAATATTTGAGATGTTGGGGGGAGGAGGGAGGGAAATCACAATATGATGACTAATCACTAAGCCTCTTATCGCTCAGCCAATGGCAGGCCCAGGAAGAGCCAATTGGAAGAAAGCAACCTTTGATAACTCCCTTCCTGACTCTGGAGGCGCCACTCGGAGCTCTGAGCACTGCAAATATGACATTTCTTTTGATCCCTCATTGACTGTTTAGAATTAAAAACGAACACCTTAAGCTATAAATCAAATGTCAGGTACAGCAGCCTAGTGGAACCATATCAATATTTCATGATGTATGGCTTGCTGGGAGGCTTTGGAAACATCAGCCATGCCAAAAATGACATCCAGGATGCTTTGCACTCACTCAGCCATGCCCATATGCCTAGAGCCGCAGCAAATGAATGTGTGAATCATGTGCTATGCTGAGGCTTGGTATTAGGGGGAAAAAAACTGTTTTTAAGGATCTGAGAATATGGTACAGGTTTTCTACTTCCCTTTCTGTGAGGACACTGCCAAGTTCCATCAAAGTACTCAGATAGTTTTCTAAGATTCTCCTGTCAAGGGAAAAAGTTCTTCATTGGGAAAGTTCTGCCATTTGTAAGGGCAATGCTGGAGGTAGAGAAAAATGGAATTGGTTCTCACCAACCTCACACAATCTAGGATTAAGGGTTTCTTTTCCTCTCCTCTCTCTCTTCTTCTCTCTCCTCCTCTCTTCCTTTCTTGCCAACTAACCCATGAAACTGCCTATTAGAAATATCTTATTTACCATGTCAACGGATTCCAGCCTGGAGACTAAGATCCCTGGGAGGTCACAAATTGCTGCAAGAGCCCCATGAAACCATAGTTACAACAAATCTTATCATTTTGTTTATATATATATATATATATAT